>NW_027261147.1:90000-95000 GCF_045791955.1 Oncorhynchus clarkii lewisi | reverse complement strand
TGACTATGTACAGACTCAGTGAGCATTGCTATTGAGAAAGGCCGCCGTAGGCAGACACCATTGTAAATACAACCCATATTTATGCTTAGAGAGAGAGAGAGAGAGAGAAGGATAGAGACAGAGAGAGAGAGAGAGAGAGAGAGAGAGAGAGAGAGAGAGAGAGAGAGAGAAAAAGGATAGAGACCGAGAGAGAGAGAAAGAGAGAGAGAGAGAGAGGGGAAGGATAGAGACAGAGAGAGAGAAATATAGAACAAACAAATATATAAAAAGAGACATGGGAGATGGAGAAGAGATTCAGAAGGCTGAAGAGGATGATAAAGGTGCACTATCTCTGTAGAGGACAAATGGCTCCTTCTAACATATCTCTGTAGAGGACAAATGGCTCCTTCTAACATATCTCTGTAGAGGACAAATGGCTCCTTCTAACATATCTCTGTAGAGGACAAATGGCTCCTTCTAACATATCTCTGTAGAGGACAAATGGCTCCTTCTAACATATCTCTGTAGAGGACAAATGGCTCCTTCTAACATATCTCTGTAGAGGACAAATGGCTCCTTCTAACATATCTCTGTAGAGGACAAATGTCTACTTACTACTATCATGTTGTAAATATTCCTGTGGGAAATGTACCTGCTCTATCGTGTCCTTCTAAAACTCCCAACCCATTGAAACACGACCCTCTGTCTTCCCTGTGGGAGCTGTTGTTCTGCTTGACTGATTCCTGCTCTACAGCAGTTCTCTACGGTAAAACCACTCAGATACACTTCTGTAATGTTACACTTCAGGCCATAACTTTTCTCTCTGTAATTATGTAGTCTACTCTTACTGTTTTTCTCTCGCTCGCTCGCTCTCTCAATTCAATTCAATTCAAGGGGCTTTATTGGCATGGGAAACATGTGTTAACATTGCCAAAGCAAGCGAGGTAGATAATATACAAAAGTGAAATCAACAATAGAAATGAACAGTATATTCAGAAGTTACACATTCAGAAGATTCAAAACATTAAAGACATTACAAATGTAATATTATATATATTGTAACAATGTATATATATACAGTGTTGTAACAATGTACAAATGGTTAAAGTACACAAGGGAAAATAAATAAGCATAAATATGGGTTGTATTTCTTCACTGGTTGCCCTTTTCTTGTGGTAACAGGTCACAAATCTTGCTGCTGTGATGGCACACTGTGGAATTTCACCCAGTAGATATGGGAGTTTATCAAAATTGGGTTTGTTTTAGAATTCTTTGTGGATCTGTGTAATCTGAGGGAAATATGTCTCTCTCTCTCTCTCTCTCTCTGTCTCTCTCTCTCTCTCTCTGTCTCTCTCACTCTCTCTGTCTCTATCCTTTCCTGTCTCTCTCTCTGTCTCTCTCTTTCTCTGTCTCTCTGTCTCTCTCTCTCTCTGTGTGTCTCTGTCTCTCTGTCTCTCTGTCTCTCTCTCTGTGTGTGTCTCTGTCTCTCTGTCTCTCTGTCTCTCTGTCTCTCTCTCTCTCTGTCTCTGTCTCTCTCTCTGTCTCTCTGTGTCTCTCTCTCTCTCTCTCTGTGTGATTTGTGTAGTGCTGAATGAGGAATGTTTATGTTCTTGGCATTTAGCTCCTTCAGGGATCAGCAGGGTGTCGCTCCTGTGTGTGTGTGTGTGTGTGTGTGTGTGTGTGTGTGTGTGTGTGTGTGTGTGTGTGTGTGTATGTCTGTGTGTCTATCTCCACACAGTTGGAAAGCAGAAAGCAGAGCCGTGTTAAGTATGTTTGTGTTCTCTCTGTTAACGACAGGAGAGAAACAAATGACAGAGGATAAAGTAATCCCACACCTCTCTCCTCTCTACCCCACACACCTCCACCCTTCACCTTTCTAACACCTCTTCTGCCAGCCAGCTTGACCTCCTGACCTCTCCCAATCCCAGGGTTAAACACCGTAATGTTCAGTGTTCCTCTAGAAGACTGAAGATCCACTCATGGTTACACATGGTTCTTAGTTTATTACTGCTAGTGGTGTTGAGTTACCATGGTTACACATGGTTCTTAATTTATTACTGCTGGTGGTGTTGAGTTACCATGGTTACACGTGGTTCTTAGTTTATTACTGCTAGTGGTGTTGAGTTACCATGGTTACACGTGGTTCTTAGTTTATTACTGCTAGTGGTGTTGAGTTACCATGGTTACACGTGGTTCTTAGTTTATTACTGCTAGTGGTGTTGAGTTACCATGGTTACACGTGGTTCTTAGTTTATTACTGCTAGTGGTGTTGAGTTACCATGGTTACACGTGGTTCTTAGTTTATTACTGCTGGTGGTGTTGAGTTACCATGGTTACACGTGGTTCTTAGTTTATTACTGCTAGTGGTGTTGAGTTACCATGGTTACACGTGGTTCTTAGTTTATTACTGCTGGTGGTGTTGAGTTACCATGGTTACACGTGGTTCTTAGTTTATTACTGCTGGTGGTGTTGAGTTACCATGGTTACATGTGGTTCTTAGTTTATTACTGCTGGTGGTGTTGAGTTACCATGGTTACATGTGGTTCTTAGTTTATTACTGCTAGTGGTGTTGAGTTACCATGGTTACACGTGGTTCTTAGTTTATTACTGCTGGTGGTGTTGAGTTACCATGGTTACACGTGGTTCTTAGTTTATTACTGCTGGTGGTGTTGAGTTACCATGGTTACATGTGGTTCTTAGTTTATTACTGCTAGTGGTGTTGAGTTACCATGGTTACATGTGGTTCTTAGTTTATTACTGCTGGTGGTGTTGAGTTACCATGGTTACATGTGGTTCTTAGTTTATTACTGCTGGTGGTGTTGAGTTACCATGGTTACACGTGGTTCTTAGTTTATTACTGCTAGTGGTGTTGAGTTACCATGGTTACACGTGGTTCTTAGTTTATTACTGCTGGTGGTGTTGAGTTACCATGGTTACACGTGGTTCTTAGTTTATTACTGCTGGTGGTGTTGAGTTACCATGGTTACACGTGGTTGTTAGTTTATTACTGCTGGTGGTGTTGAGTTACCATGGTTACATGTGGTTCTTAGTTTATTACTGCTAGTGGTGTTGAGTTACCATGGTTACACATGGTTCTTAGTTTATTACTGCTAGTGGTGTTGAGTTACCATGGTTACACGTGGTTCTTAGTTTATTACTGCTAGTGGTGTTGAGTTACCATGGTTACATGTGGTTCTTAGTTTATTACTGCTGGTGGTGTTGAGTTACCATGGTTACATGTGGTTCTTAGTTTATTACTGCTGGTGGTGTTGAGTTACCATGGTTACACGTGGTTCTTAGTTTATTACTGCTAGTGGTGTTGTTACCATGGTTACACGTGGTTCTTAGTTTATTACTGCTGGTGGTGTTGATGGTTACACGTGGTTCTTAGTTTATTACTGCTGGTGGTGTTGAGTTACCATGGTTACACGTGGTTGTTAGTTTATTACTGCTGGTGGTGTTGAGTTACCATGGTTACATGTGGTTCTTAGTTTATTACTGCTAGTGGTGTTGAGTTACCATGGTTACACATGGTTCTTAGTTTATTACTGCTAGTGGTGTTGAGTTACCATGGTTACACGTGGTTCTTAGTTTATTACTGTTGGTGGTGTTGAGTTACCATGGTTACACGTGGTTCTTAGTTTATTACTGCTGGTGGTGTTGAGTTACCATGGTTACATGTGGTTCTTAGTTTATTACTGCTAGTGGTGTTGAGTTACCATGGTTACACGTGGTTCTTAGTTTATTACTGCTGGTGGTGTTGAGTTACCATGGTTACATGGTTCTTAGTTTATTACTGCTGGTGGTGTTGAGTGGTTACATGTGGTTCTTAGTTTATTACTGCTGGTGGTGTTGAGTTACCATGGTTACATGTGGTTCTTAGTTTATTACTGCTGGTGGTGTTGAGTTACCATGGTTACACGTGGTTGTTAGTTTATTACTGCTGGTGGTGTTGAGTTACCATGGTTACACGTGGTTGTTAGTTTATTACTGCTGGTGGTGTTGAGTTACCATGGTTACACGTGGTTGTTAGTTTATTACTGCTGGTGGTGTTGAGTTACCATGGTTACATGTGGTTGTTAGTTTATTACTGCTGGTGGTGTTGAGTTACCATGGTTACACGTGGTTGTTAGTTTATTACTGCTGGTGGTGTTGAGTTACCATGGTTACATGTGGTTGTTAGTTTATTACTGCTGGTGGTGTTGAGTTACCATGGTTACATGTGGTTCTTAGTTTATTACTGCTGGTGGTGTTGAGTTACCATGGTTACACGTGGTTCTTAGTTTATTACTGCTGGTGGTGTTGAGTTACCATGGTTACACGTGGTTCTTAGTTTATTACTGCTAGTGGTGTTGAGTTACCATGGTTACATGTGGTTCTTAGTTTATTACTGCTGGTGGTGTTGAGTTACCATGGTTACATGTGGTTCTTAGTTTATTACTGTTGGTGGTGTTGAGTTACCATGGTTACACATGGTTCTTAGTTTATTACTGCTGGTGGTGTTGAGTTACCATGGTTACACGTGGTTGTTAGTTTATTACTGCTGGTGGTGTTGAGTTACCATGGTTACACGTGGTTCTTAGTTTATTACTGCTGGTGGTGTTGAGTTACCATGGTTACACGTGGTTGTTAGTTTATTACTGCTGGTGGTGTTGAGTTACCATGGTTACATGTGGTTGTTAGTTTATTACTGCTGGTGGTGTTGAGTTACCATGGTTACACGTGGTTGTTAGTTTATTACTGCTGGTGGTGTTGAGTTACCATGGTTACACGTGGTTCTTAGTTTATTACTGCTGGTGGTGTTGAGTTACCATGGTTACACGTGGTTGTTAGTTTATTACTGCTGGTGGTGTTGAGTTACCATGGTTACACGTGGTTCTTAGTTTATTACTGCTGGTGGTGTTGAGTTACCATGGTTACACGTGGTTGTTAGTTTATTACTGCTGGTGGTGTTGAGTTACCATGGTTACATGTGGTTGTTAGTTTATTACTGCTAGTGGTGTTGAGTTACCATGGTTACA
>NW_027261147.1:62500-82500 GCF_045791955.1 Oncorhynchus clarkii lewisi | reverse complement strand
TTCTTTCTCTTTCTCTCAACACCTCACCGTCTCTCTCCTTCTTTCTCTTTCTCTCAACACCTCACCGTCTCTCTCCTTCTTTCTCTCAACACCTCACCGTCTCTCTCCTTCTGTCTCTTTCTCTCAACACCTCACCGTCTCTCTCCTTCTTTCTCTTTCTCTCAACACCTCACCGTCTCTCTCCTTCTTTCTCTTTCTCTCAACACCTCACCGTCTCTCTCCTTCTTTCTCTCAACACCTCACCGTCTCTCTCCTTCTGTCTCTTTCTCTCAACTCCTCACCGTCTCTCTCCTTCTTTCTCTTTCTCTCAACACCTCACCGTCTCTCTCCTTCTTTCTCTCAACACCTCACCGTCTCTCTCCTTCTTTCTCTTTCTCTCAACACCTCACCGTCTCTCTCCTTCTTTCTCTCAACACCTCACCGTCTCTCTCCTTCTTTCTCTCAACACCTAACCATCTTTCTCCTTCCTTTTCTTTCTCTCAACACCTCACCGTCTCTCTCCTTCTTTCTCTTTCTCTCAACACCTCACCGTCTCTCTCCTTCTGTCTCTTTCTCTCAACACCTCACCGTCTCTCTCCTTCTTTCTCTCAACACCTCACCGTCTCTCTCCTTCTTTCTCTTTCTCTCAACACCTCACCGTCTCTCTCCTTCTTTCTCTTTCTCTCAACACCTCACCGTCTCTCTCCTTCTTTCTCTCAACACCTCACCGTCTCTCTCCTTCTTTCTCTCAACAACTCACCATCTCTCTCCTTCTTTCTCTCAACACCTCACCGTCTCTCTCCTTCTTTCTCTCAACAACTCACCATCTCTCTCCTTCTTTCTCTCAACACCTCACCGTCTCTTTCCTTCTTTCTCTTTCTCTCAACACCTCACCGTCTCTCTCCTTCTTTCTCTCAACACCTCACCGTCTCTCTCCTTCTTTCTCTCAACAACTCACCATCTCTCTCCTTCTTTCTCTTTCTCTCAACACCTCACCGTCTTTCTCTTTCTCTCAACACCTCACCGTCTCTCTCCTTCTTTCTCTCAACACCTCACCGTCTCTCTCCTTCTTTCTCTCAACACCTCACCGTCTCTCTCCTTCTTTCTCTTTCTCTCAACACCTCACCGTCTCTCTCCTTCTTTCTCTCAACACCTCACCGTCTCTCTCCTTCTTTCTCTTTCTCTCAACACCTCACCGTCTCTCTCCTTCTTTCTCTCAACACCTCACCGTCTCTCTCCTTCTTTCTCTCAACACCTCACCGTCTCTCTCCTTCTTTCTCTTTCTCTCAACACCTCACCGTCTCTCTCCTTCGTTCTCTCAACACCTCACCGTCTCTCTCCTTCTTTCTCTCAACACCTAACCGTCTCTCTCCTTCCTTCTCTTTCTCTCAACACCTCACCGTCTCTCTCCTTCTTTCTCTTTCTCTCAACACCTCACCGTCTCTCTCCTTCTGTCTCTTTCTCTCAACACCTCACCGTCTCTCTCCTTCTTTCTCTCAACACCTCACCGTCTCTCTCCTTCTTTCTCTTTCTCTCAACACCTCACCGTCTCTCTCCTTCTGTCTCTTTCTCTCAACACCTCACCGTCTCTCTCCTTCTTTCTCTCAACACCTCACCGTCTCTCTCCTTCTTTCTCTTTCTCTCAACACCTCACCGTCTCTCTCCTTCTTTCTCTTTCTCTCAACACCTCACCGTCTCTCTCCTTCTTTCTCTCAACACCTCACCGTCTCTCTCCTTCTATCTCTTTCTCTCAACACCTCACCGTCTCTCTCCTTCTTTCTCTTTCTCTCAACACCTCACCGTCTCTCTCCTTCTTTCTCTCAACACCTCACCGTCTCTCTCCTTCTTTCTCTCAACACCTCACCGTCTCTCTCCTTCTTTCTCTCAACACCTCACCATCTCTCTCCTTCTTTATCTTTCTCTCAACACCTCACCGTCTCTCTCCTTCTTTCTCTTTCTCTCAACACCTCTCCGTCTCTCTCCTTCTTTCTCTCAACACCTCACCGTCTCTCTCCTTCTTTCTCTTTCTCTCAACACCTCACCGTCTCTCTCCTTCTTTCTCTTTCTCTCAACACCTCTCCGTCTCTCTCCTTCTTTCTCTCAACACCTCACCGTCTCTCTCCTTCTTTCTCTTTCTCTCAACACCTAACCATCTCTCTCCTTCTTTCTCTTTCTCTCAACACCTCACCGTCTCTCTCCTTCTTTCTCTTTCTCTCAACACCTCACCGTCTCTCTCCTTCTTTCTCTTTCTCTCAACACCTCACTGTCTCTCTCCTTCTTTCTCTCAACACCTCACCGTCTCTCTCCTTCTTTCTCTCAACACCTAACCATCTCTCTCCTTCCTTCTCTTTCTCTCAACACCTCACCGTCTCTCTCCTTCTTTCTCTTTCTCTCAACACCTCACCGTCTCTCTCCTTCTGTCTCTTTCTCTCAACACCTCACCGTCTCTCTCCTTCTTTCTCTCAACACCTCACCGTCTCTCTCCTTCTTTCTCTTTCTCTCAACACCTCACTGTCTCTCTCCTTCTTTCTCTTTCTCTCAACACCTCACCGTCTCTCTCCTTCTTTCTCTCAACACCTCACCGTCTCTCTCCTTCTTTCTCTCAACAACTCACCATCTCTCTCCTTCTTTCTCTCAACACCTCACCGTCTCTCTCCTTCTTTCTCTCAACAACTCACCATCTCTCTCCTTCTTTCTCTCAACACCTCAACGTCTCTTTCCTTCTTTCTCTTTCTCTCAACACCTCACCGTCTCTCTCCTTCTTTCTCTCAACACCTCACCGTCTCTCTCCTTCTTTCTCTCAACAACTCACCATCTCTCTCCTTCTTTCTCTTTCTCTCAACACCTCACCGTCTTTCTCTTTCTCTCAACACCTCACCGTCTCTCTCCTTCTTTCTCTCAACACCTCACCGTCTCTCTCCTTCTTTCTCTCAACACCTCACCGTCTCTCTCCTTCTTTCTCTCAACACCTCACCGTCTCTCTCCTTCTGTCTCTTTCTCTCAACTCCTCACCGTCTCTCTCCTTCTTTCTCTTTCTCTCAACACCTCACCGTCTCTCTCCTTCTTTCTCTCAACACCTTACCGTCTCTCTCCTTCTTTCTCTCAACACCTCACCGTCTCTCTCCTTCTTTCTCTTTCTCTCAACACCTCACCGTCTCTCTCCTTCTTTCTCTCAACACCTCACCGTCTCTCTCCTTCTTTCTCTCAACACCTAACCATCTCTCTCCTTCCTTCTCTTTCTCTCAACACCTCACCGTCTCTCTCCTTCTTTCTCTTTCTCTCAACACCTCACCGTCTCTCTCCTTCTGTCTCTTTCTCTCAACACCTCACCGTCTCTCTCCTTCTTTCTCTCAACACCTCACCGTCTCTCTCCTTCTTTCTCTTTCTCTCAACACCTCACCGTCTCTCTCCTTCTTTCTCTTTCTCTCAACACCTCACCGTCTCTCTCCTTCTTTCTCTCAACACCTCACCGTCTCTCTCCTTCTTTCTCTCAACAACTCACCATCTCTCTCCTTCTTTCTCTCAACACCTCACCGTCTCTCTCCTTCTTTCTCTCAACAACTCACCATCTCTCTCCTTCTTTCTCTCAACACCTCACCGTCTCTTTCCTTCTTTCTCTTTCTCTCAACACCTCACCGTCTCTCTCCTTCTTTCTCTCAACACCTCACCGTCTCTCTCCTTCTTTCTCTCAACAACTCACCATCTCTCTCCTTCTTTCTCTTTCTCTCAACACCTCACCGTCTCTCTCCTTCTTTCTCTCAACACCTCACCGTCTCTCTCCTTCTTTCTCTCAACACCTAACCGTCTCTCTCCTTCCTTCTCTTTCTCTCAACACCTCACCGTCTCTCTCCTTCCATCTTTCTCTCTTTCTCTCTGTAACACCCCTCCATCTCTTCTTCTTCTCAGTCAGTCTCTCCTCATTTCTCTTTCTCATTCACTCACTAACACACTCACTTAATTCAATTTAAGGGCTTTATTGGCATGGGAAACATATGTTTACATTGCCAAAGCAAGTGAAATAGAAAATAAACTAAAGTTTAAATGAACAGTAAACATTACACTCACAAGTTTCAAAGGAATAGAGACATTTCAAACGTCACATTATCGCTATGTACAGTGTTATAAAGATGTGCAAATAGTTAAAGTACAAAAGGGAAAATAAATAGACATAAACATGGGTTGTATTTACAATGGTGTTTGTTCTTCACTGGTTGCCCTTTCCTTGTCACTCACTAACTCACTTACTAAATCACTCACTAAATCACTCACTAAATCACTCACTAAATCACTCACTAAATCACTCACTCACTAAATCACTCACTAACTCACTCACTAAATCACTCACTAACTCACTCACTCACTAAATCACTCACTAACTCACTCACTAAATCACTCACTAAATCACTCACTAACTCACTCACTAACTCACTCACTCACTAAATCACTCACTATCTCACTCACTAATGCACTCACTCACTCACTCACTAACTCACTCACTTACTCACTCACTAAATCACTCACTCACTCACTCACTAAATCACTCACTAACTCACTCACTAAAAAAACTCACTCACTCACTAACTAAATTACTCACTCACTCACTAACTCACTCACTAAATAACTCTCTCACTCACTAACTAAATATCTTACTCACTCACTCACTCACTCACTCACTCACTCACTAGCTAAATAACGCACTAACAAACTCACTCACTTATTCACTAACTCACTCTGTTCCATCCTGTTCTTTGATGCTACCTGGCATTCTGTCACCATTCCTGCACGTCCCCATCTGATCTCTTTCATTCGCTTGCCCCCCCTATCTCCCTCCCTCTCTGGTTCTCACCCCCCCCCCCCCCTCTCTCTCCCTCCCTCTCTGGTTTTCAACCCCCCCTATCTCCCTCCCTCTCTGGTTCTCACCCCCCCCCCCTTCTCTTGCTCTCCATCTTTCCATCTCATTTTATCTTTCTTCCCCTCCCTTTCTCTCCTTCCATCTGTGTGTGTGTGTGTGTGTGTGTGTGTGTGTGTGTGTGTGTGTGTGTGTGTGTGTGTGTGTGTGTGTGTGTGTGTGTGTGTGTGTGTGTGTGTGTGTGTGTGTGTGTGTGTGGCTGCGTGTGTGTGTGATCGTGTGAGCGTGCTGTGAGCTCCATGTCTGGAGGAGTGATCAGGAGGAGCCGGGGGACGCAGAGGCCCAGAGAGGCTATCAGAGTCCAGGGTAAAGACCAGGGGAGGGACGGGGGTCAGAACCAGAAGCCAACAACAACAACCAGTAACATCCTGTATGCTTGATATGGGAGAGAGGGAGAGATGGAGAGAAAGAGAGAGAGAAATAGACAGAAAAGGGAGAGATAGAGGGTGGGAGGAGAGATGGAGAGAAAGAGAGAGAGAAATAGACAAAAAAGGGAGAGATAGAGGGTGGGAAGAGAGAGGGAGAGAGAGAGAGAAGAGGGGGAGAGAAGGTGTTTAAAAGTGCTTGGTCAATAACCGAAAGGTTGCTGGTTTGAATCCCTGAGCCGAACAGGTGAAACATCTTGCTGTGTTCTAGTGTACTACAAACATAGATGGCTCTTCTATTCTGACCCCTTTGCCCAGTCATATTCAAGGTTAGAACTTCCTTTCTAGGGGTTCTGATGCTTCTAGCCTTGATTTGCATTTTGGATAACATATCAACAGAATTTAATATTAATATTGCTTACTAGGTGTTGTCCTATGAATTCTGCAAGCACTCCCTCTTCAACCCAGGGTTGATTTTAAAAAGCTGTTCAAAAGAGGACATTGTATTATCGTTTCTTTGTACTCCCTGACGAAGGCCAAGCAGCCGAAACGCGTCAAGAGTTTTTATTATTTGCTTCCATTGAACATGCCATACAAATAAAGGCATTTTAACTCATTACATGAAGAGTGCCTTGGTCCTCCTTTCTTTTTGAGGGAATGAATCTGCCAATGTGCCCTTGAGCAAGGCACTTAATCCTAGTAGTCCCTTAATTCTGTAAGTCCCTCTGGATAACAGCATCTGATAAATGACTAAAATGTAAATGTAGAAAGAGACAGACAATGGAGAGATAGAGAGTGGAGGAGGAGGAGGAGGAGGAGGAGGAGAGACAGACAATGGAGAGATAGAGAGTGGAGGAGGAGGAGGAGGAGGAGGAGGAGGAGGAGGAGAGACAGACAATGGAGAGATAGAGAGTGGGGGAGGAGGAGGAGGAGGAGGAGGAGGAGGAGGAGGAGGAGAGACAGACAATGGAGAGATAGAGAGTGGAGGAGGAGGAGGAGGAGGAGGCGAGACAGACAATGGAGAGATAGAGAGTGGAGGAGGAGGAGGAGGAGGAGGAGGTGGAGGAGAGACAGACAATGGAGAGATAGAGAGTGGAGGAGGAGGAGGAGGAGGAGGAGGAGGAGGAGGAGGAGGTGGAGGAGAGACAGACAATGGAGAGATAGAGAGTGGAGGAGGAGGAGGAGGAGGAGGAGGAGGAGGAGGAGGAGGAGAGACAGACAATGGAGAGATAGAGAGTGGAGGAGGAGGAGGAGGAGGAGGAGGAGGAGGAGAGACAGACAATGGAGAGATAGAGAGTGGGGGAGGAGGAGGAGGAGGAGGAGGAGGAGGAGGAGGAGGAGGAGGAGGAGGAGGAGGAGAGACAGACAATGGAGAGATAGAGAGTGGAGGAGGAGGAGGAGGAGGAGGAGAGACAGACAATGGAGAGATAGAGAGTGGAGGAGGAGGAGAAGGAGGAGGAGGAGGAGAGACAGACAATGGAGAGATAGAGAGTGGGGGAGGAGGAGGAGGAGGAGGAGGAGGAGGAGGAGGAGGAGGAGGAGGAGAGGAGAGACAGACAATGGAGAGATAGAGAGTGGGGGAGGAGGAGGAGGAGGAGGAGGAGAGACAGACAGACAATGGAGAGATAGAGAGTAGGGGAGGAGGAGGATGAGGAGAGACAGACAATGGAGAGATAGAGAGTGGGGGAGGAGGAGGAGGAGGAGGAGGAGGAGGAGGAGGAGGAGGAGGAGAGACAGACAATGGAGAGATAGAGAGTGGGGGAGGAGGAGGAGGAGGAGGAGGAGGAGGAGGAGAGACAGACAGACAATGGAGAGATAGAAAGTAGGGGAGGAGGAGGAGGAGGAGAGACAGACAATGGAGAGATAGAGAGTGGGGGAGGAGGAGGAGGAGGAGGAGGAGGAGGAGGAGGAGGAGGAGAGACAGACAATGGAGAGATAGAGAGTGGGGGAGGAGGAGGAGGAGGAGGAGGAGAGACAGACCGAGAATGGAGAGCTAGAGCGTCGGGGAGGAGGAGGAGGAGGAGAGACAGACAATGGAGAGATAGAGAGTGGGGGAGGAGGAGGAGGAGGAGGAGGAGGAGGAGAGACAGACAATGGAGAGATAGAGAGTGGGGGAGGAGGAGGAGGAGGAGGAGGAGGAGGAGGTGGAGGAGAGACAGACAATGGAGAGATAGAGAGTGGAGGAGGAGGAGGAGGAGGAGGAGGAGGAGGAGAGACAGACAATGGAGAGATAGAGAGTGGAGGAGGAGGAGGAGGAGGAGAGACAGACAATGGAGAGATAGAGAGTGGAGGAGGAGGAGGAGGAGGAGGAGGAGGTGGAGGAGAGACAGACAATGGAGAGATAGAGAGTGGAGGAGGAGGAGGAGGAGGAGGAGGAGGAGGTGGAGGAGAGACAGACAATGGAGAGATAGAGAGTGGAGGAGGAGGAGGAGGAGGAGGAGGTGGAGGAGAGACAGACAATGGAGAGATAGAGAGTGGTGGAGGAGGAGGAGGAGGAGGAGAGACAGACAGACAATGGAGAGATAGAGAGTGGGGGAGGAGGAGGAGGAGGAGGAGAGACATACAGACAATGGAGAGATAGAGAGTGGGGGAGGAGGAGGAGGAGGAGGAGGAGGAGGAGGAGGAGGAGGAGGAGAGGCAGACAAAGGAGCGATAGAGAGTGGAGGAGGAGGAGGAGGAGGAGGAGGAGGAGGAGGAGGAGGAGGAGGAGGAGGAGAGACAGACAATGGAGAGATAGAGAGTGGAGGAGGAGGAGGAGGAGGAGAAACAGACAATGGAGAGATAGAGAGTGGAGGAGGAGGAGGAGGAGGAGGAGGAGGAGGAGGAGGAGGAGGAGGAGGAGGAGGAGGAGGAGAGACAGACAATGGAGAGATAGAGAGTGGTGGAGGAGGAGGAGGAGGAGGAGAGACAGACAGACAATGGAGAGATAGAGAGTAGGGGAGGAGGAGGAGGAGGAGAGACAGCCAATGGAGAGATAGAGAGTGGGGGAGGAGGAGGAGGAGGAGGAGGAGGAGAGACAGACAACAGAGAGATAGAGAGTGGGGGAGGAGGAGGAGGAGGAGGAGGAGAGACAGACAGACAATGGAGAGATAGAGAGTAGGGGAGGAGGAGGAGGAGAGACAGACAATGGAGAGATAGAGAGTGGGGGAGGAGGAGGAGGAGGAGGAGGAGGAGGAGGAGGAGGAGGAGGAGGAGGAGGAGGAGGAGGAGGAGGAGGAGAGGAGAGACAGACAATGGAGAGATAGAGAGTGGGGGAGGAGGAGGAGGAGGAGGAGGAGAGACAGACAGACAATGGAGAGATAGAGAGTAGGGGAGGAGGAGGATGAGGAGAGACAGACAATGGAGAGATAGAGAGTGGGGGAGGAGGAGGAGGAGGAGGAGGAGGAGGAGGAGGAGGAGGAGGAGGAGGAGGAGGAGGAGGAGGAGGAGAAGAGACAGACAATGGAGAGATAGAGAGTGGGGGAGGAGGAGGAGGAGGAGGAGGAGGAGAGACAGACAGACAATGGAGAGATAGAAAGTAGGGGAGGAGGAGGAGGAGGAGAGACAGACAATGGAGAGATAGAGAGTGGGGGAGGAGGAGGAGGAGGAGGAGGAGGAGGAGGAGAGACAGACAATGGAGAGATAGAGAGTGGGGGAGGAGGAGGAGGAGGAGGAGGAGAGACAGACAGACAATGGAGAGATAGAGAGTAGGGGAGGAGGAGGAGGAGGAGAGACAGACAATGGAGAGATAGAGAGTGGGGGAGGAGGAGGAGGAGGAGGAGGAGGAGGAGGAGAGACAGACAATGGAGAGATAGAGAGTGGGGGAGGAGGAGGAGGAGGAGGAGGAGGAGGAGGAGGAGGAGGAGGAGAGACAGACAATGGAGAGATAGAGAGTGGAGGAGGAGGAGGAGGAGGAGGAGGAGGAGGTGGAGGAGAGACAGACAATGGAGAGATAGAGAGTGGAGGAGGAGGAGGAGGAGGAGGAGGAGGTGGAGGAGAGACAGACAATGGAGAGATAGAGAGTGGAGGAGGAGGAGGAGGAGGAGGAGGAGGATGAGGTGGAGGAGAGACAGACAATGGAGAGATAGAGAGTGGAGGAGGAGGAGGAGGAGGAGGAGAGACAGACAGACAATGGAGAGATAGAGAGTGGGGGAGGAGGAGGAGGAGGAGGAGAGACATACAGACAATGGAGAGATAGAGAGTGGGGGAGGAGGAGGAGGAGGAGGAGGAGGAGAGGCAGACAATGGAGAGATAGAGAGTGGAGGAGGAGGAGGAGGAGGAGGAGGAGGAGGAGGAGGAGAGACAGACAATGGAGAGATAGAGAGTGGGGGAGGAGGAGGAGGAGGAGGAGGAGGAGGAGCAGGAGGAGAGACAGACAATGGAGAGATAGAGAGTGGAGGAGGAGGAGGAGGAGGAGGAGGAGGAGGAGGAGGAGGAGAGACAGACAATGGAGAGATAGAGAGTGGGGGAGGAGGAGGAGGAGGAGGAGGAGGAGGAGGAGGAGGAGGAGGAGGAGGAGAGACAGACAATGGAGAGATAGAGAGTGGAGGAGGAGGAGGAGGAGGAGAGACAGACAATGGAGAGATAGAGAGTGGAGGAGGAGGAGGAGGAGGAGGAGGAGGTGGAGGAGAGACAGACAATGGAGAGATAGAGAGTGGAGGAGGAGGAGGAGGAGGAGGAGGAGGTGGAGGAGAGACAGACAATGGAGAGATAGAGAGTGGAGGAGGAGGAGGAGGAGGAGGAGGTGGAGGAGAGACAGACAATGGAGAGATAGAGAGTGGAGGAGGAGGAGGAGGAGGAGGAGAGACAGACAGACAATGGAGAGATAGAGAGTGGGGGAGGAGGAGGAGGAGGAGGAGAGACATACAGACAATGGAGAGATAGAGAGTGGGGGAGGAGGAGGAGGAGGAGGAGGAGGAGGAGGAGGAGGAGGAGGAGGAGAGGCAGACAATGGAGCGATAGAGAGTGGAGGAGGAGGAGGAGGAGGAGGAGGAGGAGGAGGAGGAGGAGGAGGAGGAGAGACAGACAATGGAGAGATAGAGAGTGGAGGAGGAGGAGGAGGAGGAGAAACAGACAATGGAGAGATAGAGAGTGGAGGAGGAGGAGGAGGAGGAGGAGGAGGAGGAGGAGGAGGAGGAGGAGGAGGAGGAGGAGGAGGAGAGACAGACAATGGAGAGATAGAGAGTGGAGGAGGAGGAGGAGGAGGAGGAGGAGAGACAGACAGACAATGGAGAGATAGAGAGTAGGGGAGGAGGAGGAGGAGGAGAGACAGACAATGGAGAGATAGAGAGTGGGGGAGGAGGAGGAGGAGGAGGAGGAGGAGGAGAGACAGACAACAGAGAGATAGAGAGTGGGGGAGGAGGAGGAGGAGGAGGAGGAGAGACAGACAGACAATGGAGAGATAGAGAGTAGGGGAGGAGGAGGAGGAGAGACAGACAATGGAGAGATAGAGAGTGGGGGAGGAGGAGGAGGAGGAGGAGGAGGAGGAGGAGGAGGAGGAGGAGGAGGAGAGGAGAGACAGACAATGGAGAGATAGAGAGTGGGGGAGGAGGAGGAGGAGGAGGAGGAGAGACAGACAGACAATGGAGAGATAGAGAGTAGGGGAGGAGGAGGATGAGGAGAGACAGACAATGGAGAGATAGAGAGTGGGGGAGGAGGAGGAGGAGGAGGAGGAGGAGGAGGAGGAGGAGGAGGAGGAGGAGGAGGAGGAGGAGGAGAAGAGACAGACAATGGAGAGATAGAGAGTGGGGGAGGAGGAGGAGGAGGAGGAGGAGAGACAGACAGACAATGGAGAGATAGAAAGTAGGGGAGGAGGAGGAGGAGGAGAGACAGACAATGGAGAGATAGAGAGTGGGGGAGGAGGAGGAGGAGGAGGAGGAGGAGGAGAGACAGACAATGGAGAGATAGAGAGTGGGGGAGGAGGAGGAGGAGGAGGAGGAGAGACAGACAGACAATGGAGAGATAGAGAGTAGGGGAGGAGGAGGAGGAGGAGAGACAGACAATGGAGAGATAGAGAGTGGGGGAGGAGGAGGAGGAGGAGGAGGAGGAGGAGGAGAGACAGACAATGGAGAGATAGAGAGTGGGGGAGGAGGAGGAGGAGGAGGAGGAGGAG
Organism: Oncorhynchus clarkii lewisi; assembly: GCF_045791955.1. Lineage (NCBI taxonomy): Eukaryota > Metazoa > Chordata > Actinopteri > Salmoniformes > Salmonidae > Oncorhynchus > Oncorhynchus clarkii. The sequence continues at coordinate 71,156 of NW_027261147.1, read as the reverse complement.
GAGGAGGAGGAGGAGGAGGAGAGACAGACAATGGAGAGATAGAGAGTGGAGGAGGAGGAGGAGGAGGAGGAGGAGGAGGTGGAGGAGAGACAGACAATGGAGAGATAGAGAGTGGAGGAGGAGGAGGAGGAGGAGGAGGTGGAGGAGAGACAGACAATGGAGAGATAGAGAGTGGAGGAGGAGGAGGAGGAGGAGGAGGAGGAGGAGGTGGAGGAGAGACAGACAATGGAGAGATAGAGAGTGGAGGAGGAGGAGGAGGAGGAGGAGAGACAGACAGACAATGGAGAGATAGAGAGTGGGGGAGGAGGAGGAGGAGGAGGAGAGACATACAGACAATGGAGAGATAGAGAGTGGGGGAGGAGGAGGAGGAGGAGGAGGAGGAGGAGGAGGAGGAGGAGGAGGAGGAGGAGGAGGAGGAGAGGCAGACAATGGAGAGATAGAGAGTGGAGGAGGAGGAGGAGGAGGAGGAGGAGGAGGAGGAGAGACAGACAATGGAGAGATAGAGAGTGGGGGAGGAGGAGGAGGAGGAGGAGGAGGAGGAGCAGGAGGAGAGACAGACAATGGAGAGATAGAGAGTGGAGGAGGAGGAGGAGGAGGAGGAGGAGGAGGAGGAGGAGGAGGAGAGACAGACAATGGAGAGATAGAGAGTGGGGGAGGAGGAGGAGGAGGAGGAGGAGGAGGAGGAGGAGGAGGAGGAGGAGGAGGAGGAGGAGGAGAGACAGACAATGGAGAGATAGAGAGTGGAGGAGGAGGAGGAGGAGGAGGAGGAGGTGGAGGAGAGCCAGACAATGGAGAGATAGAGAGAGGAGGAGGAGGAGGAGGAGGAGGAGGAGGAGGAGGAGGAGGAGAGACAGACAATGGAGAGAGAGAGAGTGGAGGAGGAGGAGGAGGAGGAGGAGGAGGCGAGACAGACAATGGAGAGATAGAGAGTGGAGGAGGAGGAGGAGGAGGAGGAGGAGGTGGAGGAGAGACAGACAATGGAGAGATAGAGAGTGGAGGAGGAGGAGGAGGAGGAGGAGGTGGAGGAGAGACAGACAATGGAGAGATAGAGAGTGGAGGAGGAGGAGGAGGAGGAGGAGGAGGAGGAGGAGGAGGAGGAGGAGGAGGAGGAGAGACAGACAATGGAGAGATAGAGAGTGGAGGAGGAGGAGGAGGAGGAGGAGAGACAGACAATGGAGAGATAGAGAGTGGGGGAGGAGGAGGAGGAGGAGGAGGAGGAGGAGAGACAGACAATGGAGAGATAGAGAGTGGAGGAGGAGGAGGAGGAGGAGGAGAGACAGACAATGGAGAGATAGAGAGTGGAGGAGGAGGAGGAGGAGGAGGAGAGACAGACAATGGAGAGATAGAGAGTGGGGGAGGAGGAGGAGGAGGAGGAGGAGGAGGAGAGACAGACAATGGAGAGATAGAGAGTGGAGGAGGAGGAGGAGGAGGAGGAGGAGGAGGTGGAGGAGAGACAGACAATGGAGAGATAGAGAGTGGAGGAGGAGGAGGAGGAGGAGGAGGAGAGACAGACAATGGAGAGATAGAGAGTGGAGGAGGAGGAGGAGGAGGAGGAGGAGGAGGAGAGACAGACAATGGAGAGACAGAGAGTGGAGGAGGAGGAGGAGGAGGAGGAGGAGGTGGAGGAGAGACAGACAATGGAGAGATAGAGAGTGGAGGAGGAGGAGGAGGAGGAGGAGGAGGAGGTGGAGGAGAGACAGACAATGGAGAGATAGAGAGTGGAGGAGGAGGAGGAGGAGGAGGAGGAGGAGGAGGAGGAGGAGGAGGAGGAGGAGGAGGAGGAGGAGGAGAGACAGACAATGGAGAGATAGAGAGTAGGGGAGGAGGAGGAGGAGGAGGAGAGACAGACAGACAATGGAGAGATAGAGAGTAGGGGAGGAGGAGGAGGAGGAGAGACAGACAATGGAGAGATAGAGAGTGGGGAGGAGGAGGAGGAGGAGGAGGAGGAGGAGGAGGAGGAGAGACAGACAATGGAGAGATAGAGAGTGGGGGAGGAGGAGGAGGAGGAGGAGAGACAGACAGACAATGGAGAGATAGAGAGTAGGGGAGGAGGAGGAGGAGAGACAGACAATGGAGAGATAGAGAGCGGAGGAGGAGGAGGAGGAGGAGGAGGAGGAGGAGGAGGAGAGACAGACAATGGAGAGATAGAGAGTAGGGGAGGAGGAGGAGGAGGAGGAGAGACAGACAGACAATGGAGAGATAGAGAGTAGGGGAGGAGGAGGAGGAGGAGAGACAGACAATGGAGAGATAGAGAGTGGGGAGGAGGAGGAGGAGGAGGAGGAGGAGGAGAGACAGACAATGGAGAGATAGAGAGTGGGGGAGGAGGAGGAGGAGGAGGAGGAGAGACAGACAGACAATGGAGAGATAGAGAGTAGGGGAGGAGGAGGAGGAGAGACAGACAATGGAAAGATAGAGAGTGGGGGAGGAGGAGGAGGAGGAGGAGGAGGAGGAGGAGGAGGAGGAGGAGGAGGAGAGGAGAGACAGACAATGGAGAGATAGAGAGTGGGGGAGGAGGAGGAGGAGGAGGAGGAGGAGGAGAGACAGACAGACAATGGAGAGATAGAGAGTAGGGGAGGAGGAGGATGAGGAGAGACAGACAATGGAGAGATAGAGAGTGGGGGAGGAGGAGGAGGAGGAGGAGGAGGAGGAGGAGGAGGAGGAGGAGGAGGAGGAGGAGGAGGAGAGACAGACAATGGAGAGATAGAGAGTGGGGGAGGAGGAGGAGGAGGAGGAGGAGGAGGAGGAGGAGGAGAGACAGACAGACAATGGAGAGATAGAAAGTAGGGGAGGAGGAGGAGGAGGAGAGACAGACAATGGAGAGATAGAGAGTGGGGGAGGAGGAGGAGGATGAGGAGGAGGAGGTGGAGGAGAGACAGACAATGGAGAGATAGAGAGTGGAGGAGGAGGAGGAGGAGGAGGAGGAGGAGGTGGAGGAGAGACAGACAATGGAGAGATAGAGAGTGGAGGAGGAGGAGGAGGAGGAGGAGGAGGAGGTGGAGGAGAGACAGACAATGGAGAGATAGAGAGTGGAGGAGGAGGAGGAGGAGGAGGAGAGACAGACAGACAATGGAGAGATAGAGAGTGGGGGAGGAGGAGGAGGAGGAGGAGAGACATACAGACAATGGAGAGATAGAGAGTGGGGGAGGAGGAGGAGGAGGAGGAGGAGGAGGAGGAGGAGGAGGAGGAGGAGGAGGAGGAGGAGGAGGAGGAGGAGGAGAGGCAGACAATGGAGCGATAGAGAGTGGAGGAGGAGGAGGAGGAGGAGGAGGAGGAGGAGGAGGATGAGAGACAGACAATGGAGAGATAGAGAGTGGAGGAGGAGGAGGAGGAGGAGGAGGAGAGACAGACAATGGAGAGATAGAGAGTAGGGGAGGAGGAGGAGGAGGAGGAGAGACAGACAGACAATGGAGAGATAGAGAGTAGGGGAGGAGGAGGAGGAGGAGAGACAGACAATGGAGAGATAGAGAGTGGGGAGGAGGAGGAGGAGGAGGAGGAGGAGGAGGAGGAGGAGAGACAGACAATGGAGAGATAGAGAGTGGGGGAGGAGGAGGAGGAGGAGGAGGAGAGACAGACAGACAATGGAGAGATAGAGAGTAGGGGAGGAGGAGGAGGAGAGACAGACAATGGAGAGATAGAGAGCGGAGGAGGAGGAGGAGGAGGAGGAGGAGGAGGAGGAGGAGGAGAGACAGACAATGGAGAGATAGAGAGTAGGGGAGGAGGAGGAGGAGGAGGAGAGACAGACAGACAATGGAGAGATAGAGAGTAGGGGAGGAGGAGGAGGAGGAGAGACAGACAATGGAGAGATAGAGAGTGGGGAGGAGGAGGAGGAGGAGGAGGAGGAGGAGAGACAGACAATGGAGAGATAGAGAGTGGGGGAGGAGGAGGAGGAGGAGGAGGAGAGACAGACAGACAATGGAGAGATAGAGAGTAGGGGAGGAGGAGGAGGAGAGACAGACAATGGAAAGATAGAGAGTGGGGGAGGAGGAGGAGGAGGAGGAGGAGGAGGAGGAGGAGGAGTAGGAGGAGGAGGAGGAGGAGGAGGAGAGGAGAGAGAGACAATGGAGAGATGGAGCGGGGGGGAGGAGGAGGAGGAGGAGGAGGAGAGACAGACAGACAATGGAGAGATAGAGAGTAGGGGAGGAGGAGGATGAGGAGAGACAGACAATGGAGAGATAGAGAGTGGGGGAGGAGGAGGAGGAGGAGGAGGAGGAGGAGGAGGAGGAGGAGGAGGAGGAGGAGGAGGAGGAGAGACAGACAATGGAGAGAAAGAGAGTGGGGGAGGAGGAGGAGGAGGAGGAGGAGGAGGAGGAGAGACAGACAGACAATGGAGAGATAGAAAGTAGGGGAGGAGGAGGAGGAGGAGAGACAGACAATGGAGAGATAGAGAGTGGGGGAGGAGGAGGAGGATGAGGAGGAGGAGGTGGAGGAGAGACAGACAATGGAGAGATAGAGAGTGGAGGAGGAGGAGGAGGAGGAGGAGGAGGAGGAGGTGGAGGAGAGACAGACAATGGAGAGATAGAGAGTGGAGGGGGAGGAGGAGGAGGAGGAGGAGGAGGTGGAGGAGAGACAGACAATGGAGAGATAGAGAGTGGAGGAGGAGGAGGAGGAGGAGGAGAGACAGACAGACAATGGAGAGATAGAGAGTGGGGGAGGAGGAGGAGGAGGAGGAGAGACATACAGACAATGGAGAGATAGAGAGTGGGGGAGGAGGAGGAGGAGGAGGAGGAGGAGGAGGAGGAGGAGGAGGAGGAGGAGGAGGAGGAGAGGCAGACAATGGAGCGATAGAGAGTGGAGGAGGAGGAGGAGGAGGAGGAGGAGGAGGAGGAGGAGGAGGAGGATGAGAGACAGACAATGGAGAGATAGAGAGTGGAGGAGGAGGAGGAGGAGGAGGAGGAGAGACAGACAATGGAGAGATAGAGAGTGGAGGAGGAGGAGGAGGAGGAGGAGGAGGAGGAGGAGGAGGAGGAGAGACAGACAATGGAGAGATAGAGAGTGGAGGAGGAGGAGGAGGAGGAGGAGGAGGAGGAGGAGGAGAGACAGACAATGGAGAGATAGAGAGTAGGGGAGGAGGAGGAGGAGGAGGAGAGACAGACAGACAATGGAGAGATAGAGAGTAGGGGAGGAGGAGGAGGAGGAGAGACAGACAATGGAGAGATAGAGAGTGGGGAGGAGGAGGAGGAGGAGGAGGAGGAGGAGGAGAGACAGACAATGGAGAGATAGAGAGTGGGGGAGGAGGAGGAGGAGGAGAGACAGACAGACAATGGAGAGATAGAGAGTAGGGGAGGAGGAGGAGGAGAGACAGACAATGGAGAGATAGAGAGTGGGGGAGGAGGAGGAGGAGGAGGAGGAGGAGGAGGAGGAGGAGGAGAGGAGAGACAGACAATGGAGAGATAGAGAGTGGGGGAGGAGGAGGAGGAGGAGGAGGAGAGACAGACAGACAATGGAGAGATAGAGAGTAGGGGAGGAGGAGGATGAGGAGAGACAGACAATGGAGAGATAGAGAGTGGGGAGGAGGAGGAGGAGGAGGAGGAGGAGGAGAGACAGACAATGGAGAGATAGAGAGTGGGGGAGGAGGAGGAGGAGGAGGAGGAGAGACAGACAGACAATGGAGAGATAGAGAGTAGGGGAGGAGGAGGATGAGGAGAGACAGACAATGGAGAGATAGAGAGTGGGGGAGGAGGAGGAGGAGGAGGAGGAGGAGGAGGAGGAGGAGGAGGAGGAGGAGAGACAGACAATGGAGAGATAGAGAGTGGGGGAGGAGGAGGAGGAGGAGGAGGAGGAGGAGAGACAGACAGACAATGGAGAGATAGAAAGTAGGGGAGGAGGAGGAGGAGGAGAGACAGACAATGGAGAGATAGAGAGTGGGGGAGGATGAGGAGGAGGAGGAGGAGGAGGAGGAGGAGGAGGAGGAGAGACAGACAATGGAGAGATAGAGAGTGGGGGAGGAGGAGGAGGAGGAGGAGGAGAGACAGACAGACAATGGAGAGATAGAGAGTAGGGGAGGAGGAGGAGGAGGAGAGACAGACAATGGAGAGATAGAGAGTGGGGGAGGAGGAGGAGGAGGAGGAGGAGGAGGAGAGACAGACAATGGAGAGATAGAGAGTGGGGGAGGAGGAGGAGGAGGAGGAGGAGGAGGTGGAGGAGAGACAGACAATGGAGAGATAGAGAGTGGAGGAGGAGGAGGAGGAGGAGGAGGAGGAGAGACAGACAATGGAGAGATAGAGAGTGGAGGAGGAGGAGGAGGAGGAGAGACAGACAATGGAGAGATAGAGAGTGGAGGAGGAGGAGGAGGAGGAGGAGGAGGAGGTGGAGGAGAGACAGACAATGGAGAGATAGAGAGTGGAGGAGGAGGAGGAGGAGGAGGAGGAGGAGGAGGAGGAGGTGGAGGAGAGACAGACAATGGAGAGATAGAGAGTGGAGGAGGAGGAGGAGGAGGAGGAGAGACAGACAGACAATGGAGAGATAGAGAGGGGGGGAGGAGGAGGAGGAGGAGGAGAGACATACAGACAATGGAGAGATAGAGAGTGGGGGAGGAGGAGGAGGAGGAGGAGGAGGAGGAGGAGGAGGAGGAGGAGGAGGAGGAGGAGGAGAGGCAGACAATGGAGCGATAGAGAGTGGAGGAGGAGGAGGAGGAGGAGGAGGAGGAGGAGGAGAGACAGACAATGGAGAGATAGAGAGTGGAGGAGGAGGAGGAGGAGGAGGAGGAGAGACAGACAATGGAGAGATAGAGAGTGGAGGAGGAGGAGGAGGAGGAGGAGGAGGAGGAGGAGAGACAGACAATGGAGAGATAGAGAGTGGAGGAGGAGGAGGAGGAGGAGGAGGAGGAGAGACAGACAATGGAGAGATAGAGAGTAGGGGAGGAGGAGGAGGAGGAGGAGAGACAGACAGACAATGGAGAGATAGAGAGTAGGGGAGGAGGAGGAGGAGGAGAGACAGACAATGGAGAGATAGAGAGTGGGGGAGGAGGAGGAGGAGGAGGAGGAGGAGAGACAGACAACAGAGAGATAGAGAGTGGGGGAGGAGGAGGAGGAGGAGGAGGAGGAGAGACAGACAGACAATGGAGAGATAGAGAGTAGGGGAGGAGGAGGAGGAGGAGAGACAGACAATGGAGAGATAGAGAGTGGGGGAGGAGGAGGAGGAGGAGGAGGAGGAGGAGGAGGAGGAGGAGGAGGAGGAGGAGAGGAGAGACAGACAATGGAGAGATAGAGAGTTGGGGAGGAGGAGGAGGAGGAGGAGGAGAGACAGACAGACAATGGAGAGATAGAGAGTAGGGGAGGAGGAGGATGAGGAGAGACAGACAATGGAGAGATAGAGAGTGGGGGAGGAGGAGGAGGAGGAGGAGGAGGAGGAGGAGGAGGAGGAGGAGGAGGAGAGACAGACAATGGAGAGATAGAGAGTGGGGGAGGAGGAGGAGGAGGAGGAGGAGGAGGAGAGACAGACAGACAATGGAGAGATAGAAAGTAGGGGAGGAGGAGGAGGAGGAGAGACAGACAATGGAGAGATAGAGAGTGGGGGAGGAGGAGGAGGAGGAGGAGGAGGAGGAGGAGGAGAGACAGACAATGGAGAGATAGAGAGTGGGGGAGGAGGAGGAGGAGGAGGAGGAGAGACAGACAGACAATGGAGAGATAGAGAGTAGGGGAGGAGGAGGAGGAGGAGAGACAGACAATGGAGAGATAGAGAGTGGGGGAGGAGGAGGAGGAGGAGGAGGAGGAGGAGGAGAGACAGACAATGGAGAGATAGAGAGTGGGGGAGGAGGAGGAGGGGGAGGAGGAGAGACAGACAATGGAGAGATAGAGAGTGGGGGAGGAGGAGGAGGAGGAGGAGGAGGAGGAGAGACAGACAATGGAGAGATAGAGAGTGGGGGAGGAGGAGGAGAAGAAAAAGACAATGGAGAGATAGAGAGTGGGGGAGGAGGTGGAGGAGAGACAGACAATGGAGAGATAGAGAGTGGGGGAGGAGGAGGAGGAAGAGGAGAGACAGAGACAGAGACAGGGCTTGTTCATATGATCCTGCTGCTGGCTAAGACCAGGTGTGACTAATTATTATTTTCCTTTTCAGTGTGTGTGTGTGTGTGTGTGTGTGTGTGTGTGTGTGTGTGTGTGTGTGTGTGTGTGTGTGTGTGTGTGTGTGTGTGCACTCATTTCCGAAATGGGATGTGATTTTATATGCATTTAAATGTGGATGAAGCCTTTGGGCAGTAATTGAACATTAATAGAATAGCAGCATCATCCTGAGTGACAGATGAAGCTCCTGTGTTTTGATTAGAGCTGGTTCTCTAGTAGTGAATTTTCTACCTGTAGCCAAGCCAGCACGGACATCATGAAGTCTACTATTGACTACCTGTAGCTAAGCCAGCAGTAACATCATGAAGTCTACTACTGACTACCTGTAGCCAAACCAGCAGTAACATCATGCAGTCTACTACTGACTACCTGTAGTCAAGCCATCACGGACATCATGAAGTCTACTACTGACTACCTGTAGCCAAGCCAGCACGGACACCATGAAGTCTACTACTGACTACCTGTAGCCAAGCCAGCACGGACACCATGAAGTCTACTACTGACTACCTGTAGTCAAGCCAGCACGGACATCATGAAGTCTACTACTGACTACCTGTAGCCAAGCCAGCAGGGACACCATGATGTCTAATACT
>NW_027261147.1:32500-57500 GCF_045791955.1 Oncorhynchus clarkii lewisi | reverse complement strand
GAGAAACAGATAAACAGAGAGAAACAGAAAAACAGAGAGAAACAGCGGGAAACAGAGAGAAACAGAGAAACAGAGAGAAACAGAGAAACAGAGAGAAACAGAGAAACAGAGAAACAGAGAAACAGAGAGAAACAGATAAACAGAGAGAAACAGAGAACCAGAGATAAACAGAGAGAGACAGACAAACAAAGAGAAACAGAGAGAAACAGAGAAACAGATAAACAGAGAGAAACAGAGAAACAGAGAGAAACAGAGAAACAGATAAACAGAGAGAAACAGAGAAACAGAGAGAAACAGAGAGAGAAACAGATAAACAGAGAGAAACAGAGAAACAGAGAAACAGAGAGAAACAGAGAAACAGAGAGAAACAGAGAAACAGAGAAACAGAGAAACAGAGAGAAACAGATAAACAGAGAGAAACAGAGAAACAGAGAACCAGAGATAAACAGAGAGAGACAGACAAACAAAGAGAAACAGAGAGAAACAGAGAAACAGATAAACAGAGAGAAACAGAGAAACAGAGAGAAACAGAGAGAGAAACAGATAAACAGAGAGAAACAGAGAAACAGATAAACAGATAGAAACAGAGAGAAACAGAGAGAAACAGAGAGAAACAGAGAACCAGAGAAACAGAGAGAAACAGATAGAAACAGAGAGAAACAGAGAGAAACAGAGAGAAACAGAGAAACAGATAAACAGAGAGAAACAGAGAAACAGGGAGAAACAGAGAGAGAAACAGATAAACAGAGAGAAACAGAGAAACAGATAAACAGATAGAAACAGAGAGAAACAAAGAGAAACAGAGAGAAACAGAGAGAAACAGAGAGAAACAGGGAAACAGAGAGAAACAGAGAACCAGATAAACAGAGAGAAACAGAGAAACAGAGAGAAACAGAGAAACAGAGAAACAGAGAGAAACAGAGAGAAACAGAGAGAAACAGGGAAACAGAGAGAAACAGAGAACCAGATAAACAGAGAGAAACAGAGAAACAGAGAGAAACAGAGAAACAGAGAAACAGAGAGAAACAGAGAGAAACAGAGAGAAACAGAGACCAGAGAAACAGAGAGAAACAGAGAGAAACAGAGAGAAACAGAGAGAAACATGGAAACAGAGAGAAACAGAGAACCAGAGAAAGAGATAGAAACAGAGAGAAACAGATAAACAGAGAGAAACAGATTAACAGAGAGAAACAGAGAGAAACAGATAAACAGATAGAAACAGAGATAAACAGAGAAACAGATAAACAGATAAACAGATAAACAGAGAGAAACAGATAAACAGAGAGAAACAGAGAGAAACAGAGAAACAGAGAGAAACAGAGATACAGATAGAAACAGAGAAACAGAGAAACAGAGAGAAACAGAGATACAGATAGAAACAGAGAAACAGAGAAACAGAGAAACAGATAAACAGAGAAACAGAGAGAAACAGATAAACAGAGAAACAGAGAAACAGAGAGAAACAGAGAGAAACAGATAAACAGATAGAAACAGAGAGAAACATATAAACAGAGAGAAACAGATAAACAGAGAGAAACAGAGAAACAGAGAAACAGAGAAAGAGATAAACAGAGAAACAGAGAGAAACAGAGAGAAACAGAGAAACAGAGAGAAACAGAGATAAACAGAGAGAAACAGAGAAACAGAGAAACAGAGAAACAGAGAAACAGAGAAACAGAGAGAAACAGAGAAACAGAGAACCAGAGATAAACAGAGAGAGAAAAAGATAAACAGAGAGAAACAGAGAAACAGATAAACAGATAGAAACAGAGAGAAACAGAGAAACAGAGAGAAACAGAGAGAAACAGAGAAACAGATAAACAGAGAAACAGAGAGAAACAGAGAGAAACAGAGAAACAGAGAGAAACAGAGATAAACAGAGAGAAACAGAGAAACAGAGAAACAGAGAAACAGAGAAACAGAGAAACAGAGAGAAACAGAGAAACAGAGAACCAGAGATAAACAGAGAGAGACAGACAAACAAAGAGAAACAGAGAGAAACAGAGAAACAGAGAGAAACAGAGAAACAGATAAACAGATAGAAACAGAGAGAAACAGAGAAACAGAGAGAAACAGAGAGAAACAGAGAAACAGATAAACAGATAGAAACAGAGAGAAACAGATAGAAACAGAGAGAAACAGAGAGAAACAGAGAGAAACAGAGAAACAGATAAACAGAGAGAAACAGATAAACAGAGAGAAACAGAGAAACAGAGAAACAGAGAAACAGAGAGAAACAGAGAGAGAAACAGATAAACAGAGAGAAACAGAGAAACAGATAAACAGATAGAAACAGAGAGAAACAGAGAAACAGAGAGAAACAGAGAGAAACAGAGAAACAGATAAACAGATAGAAACAGAGAGAAACAGATAGAAACAGAGAGAAACAGAGAGAAACAGAGAGAAACAGAGAAACAGATAAACAGAGAGAAACAGATAAACAGAGAGAAACAGAGAAACAGGGAGAAACAGAGAGAGAAACAGATAAACAGAGAGAAACAGAGAAACAGATAAACAGATAGAAACAGAGAGAAACAGAGAGAAACAGAGAAACAGATAAACAGAGAGAAACAGAGAGAAAGAGAGAAAGAGAGAAACAGAGAGAAACAGAGAGAAACAGAGAAACAGATAAACAGAGAGAAACAGAGAAACAGGGAGAAACAGAGAGAGAAACAGATAAACAGAGAGAAACAGAGAAACAGATAAACAGATAGAAACAGAGAGAAACAGAGAACCAGAGAAACAGAGAGAAACAGATAGAAACAGAGAGAAACAGAGAGAAACAGAGAGAAACAGAGAAACAGATAAACAGAGAGAAACAGAGAAACAGGGAGAAACAGAGAGAGAAACAGATAAACAGAGAGAAACAGAGAAAAAGATAAACAGATAGAAACAGAGAGAAACAGAGAGAAACAGAGAGAAACAGAGAGAAACAGGGAAACAGAGAGAAACAGAGAACCAGATAAACAGAGAGAAACAGAGAAACAGAGAGAAACAGAGAAACAGAGAAACAGAGAGAAACAGAGAAACAGAGAGAAACAGAGAGAAACAGAGAACCAGAGAAACAAAGAGAAACAGAGAGAAACAGAGAGAAACAGAGAGAAACAGAGAGAAACAGGGAAACAGAGAGAAACAGAGAAACAGAGAAACAGATAAACAGAGAGAAACAGATAAACAGAGAGAAACAGAGAGAAACAGAGAGAAACAGGGAAACATAGAGAAACAGAGAACCAGAGAAACAGAGAAACAGAGAGAACCAGAGAGAAACAAAGAGAAACAGATAAACAGAGAGAAACAGAGAGAAACAGAGGAACAGATCAACAGAGAGAAACAGAGAAACAGATAAACAGAGAGAAACAGAGAGAAACAGATAAACAGATAGAAACAGAGAGAAACAGATAAACAGAGAGAAACAGATAAACAGAGAGAAACAGAGAGAAACAGATAAACAGATAGAAACAGAGAGAAACAGATAAACAGAGAGAAACAGATAAACAGAGAGAAACAGAGAAACAGAGAGAAACAGATAAACAGAGAGAAACAGAGAAACAGAGAAACAGAGAGAAACAGAGAACCAGAGAAACAGAGAGAAACAGAGAGAAACAGGGAAACAGAGAGAAACAGAGAAACAGAGAAACAGATAAACAGAGAGAAACAGATAAACAGAGAGAAACAGAGAGAAACAGAGAGAAACAGGGAAACATAGAGAAACAGAGAACCAGAGAAACAGAGAGAAACAGAGAGAAACAGAGAAACAGAGAAACAGAGAGAACCAGAGAGAAACAGAGAGAAACAGATAAACAGAGAGAAACAGAGAGAAACAGATAAACAGATAGAAACAGAGAGAAACAGATAAACAGAGAGAAACAGATAAACAGAGAGAAACAGAGAGAAACAGATAAACAGATAGAAACAGAGAGAAACAGATAAACAGAGAGAAACAGAGAGAAACAGATAAACAGAGAGAAACAGAGAAACAGATAAACAGAGAGAAACAGAGAGAAACAGATAAACAGATAGAAACAGAGAGAAACAGATAAACAGAGAGAAACAGATAACAGAGAGAAACAGAGAGAAACAGATAAACAGATAGAAACAGAGAGAAACAGATAAACAGAGAGAAACAGAGAGAAACAGATAAACAGAGAGAAACAGAGAAACAGAGAGAAACAGATAAACAGAGAGAAACAGAGAAACAGAGAAACAGAGAGAAACAGATAGAAACAGAGAGAAACAGAGAGAAACAGAGAGAAACAGAGAAACAGATAAACAGAGAGAAACAGAGAAACAGGGAGAAACAGAGAGAGAAACAGATAAACAGAGAGAAACAGAGAAAAAGATAAACAGATAGAAACAGAGAGAAACAGAGAGAAACAGAGAGAAACAGAGAGAAACAGGGAAACAGAGAGAAACAGAGAACCAGATAAACAGAGAGAAACAGAGAAACAGAGAGAAACAGAGAAACAGAGAAACAGAGAGAAACAGAGAAACAGAGAGAAACAGAGAGAAACAGAGAACCAGAGAAACAAAGAGAAACAGAGAGAAACAGAGAGAAACAGAGAGAAACAGAGAGAAACAGGGAAACATAGAGAAACAGAGAACCAGAGAAACAGAGAAACAGAGAGAACCAGAGAGAAACAAAGAGAAACAGATAAACAGAGAGAAACAGAGAGAAACAGAGGAACAGATCAACAGAGAGAAACAGAGAAACAGATAAACAGAGAGAAACAGAGAGAAACAGATAAACAGATAGAAACAGAGAGAAACAGATAAACAGAGAGAAACAGATAAACAGAGAGAAACAGAGAGAAACAGATAAACAGATAGAAACAGAGAGAAACAGATAAACAGAGAGAAACAGATAAACAGAGAGAAACAGAGAAACAGAGAGAAACAGATAAACAGAGAGAAACAGAGAAACAGAGAAACAGAGAGAAACAGAGAACCAGAGAAACAGAGAGAAACAGAGAGAAACAGGGAAACAGAGAGAAACAGAGAAACAGAGAAACAGATAAACAGAGAGAAACAGATAAACAGAGAGAAACAGAGAGAAACAGAGAGAAACAGGGAAACATAGAGAAACAGAGAACCAGAGAAACAGAGAGAAACAGAGAGAAACAGAGAAACAGAGAAACAGAGAGAACCAGAGAGAAACAGAGAGAAACAGATAAACAGAGAGAAACAGAGAGAAACAGATAAACAGATAGAAACAGAGAGAAACAGATAAACAGAGAGAAACAGATAAACAGAGAGAAACAGAGAGAAACAGATAAACAGATAGAAACAGAGAGAAACAGATAAACAGAGAGAAACAGAGAGAAACAGATAAACAGAGAGAAACAGAGAAACAGATAAACAGAGAGAAACAGAGAGAAACAGATAAACAGATAGAAACAGAGAGAAACAGATAAACAGAGAGAAACAGATAACAGAGAGAAACAGAGAGAAACAGATAAACAGATAGAAACAGAGAGAAACAGATAAACAGAGAGAAACAGAGAGAAACAGATAAACAGAGAGAAACAGAGAAACAGAGAGAAACAGATAAACAGAGAGAAACAGAGAAACAGAGAAACAGAGAGAAACAGATAAACAGAGAAACAGAGAAACAGATAAACAGAGAAACAGAGAGAAACAGAGAGAAACAGAGAGAAACAGAGAAACAGAGAAACAGAGAGAAACAGATAAACAGAGAAACAGAGAAACAGATAAACAGAGAAACAGAGAGAAACAGAGAGAAACAGAGAGAAACAGATAAACAGATAGAAACAGAGAGAAACAGATAAACAGAGAGAAACAGAGAAACAGAGAGAAACGGAGAGAAACAGAGAAACAGAGAGAAACAGATAAACAGAGAGAAACAGAGAAACAGAGATAAACAGAGAGAAACAGAGAAACAGAGAACCAGATAAACAGAGAGAAACAGATACAGAGAGAAACAGAGAAACAGAGAAACAGAGAAACAGAGAAACAGAGAAACAGAGAGAAACAGAGAGAAACAGATCAACAGAGAAACAGAGAAACAGAGAAACAGAGAAACAGAGAGAAACAGAGAGAAACAGATCAACAGAGAAACAGAGAGAAACAGAGAGAAACAGATCAACAGAGAAAAGGAGAAACAGAGAACCAGAGAGAAACAGAGAGAAAGAAACAGATAAACAGATAGAAACAGAGAGAAACAGATAAACAGAGAGAAACATAGAACCAGAGATAAACAGAGAGAAACAGAGAAACAGAGAACCAGAGATAAACAGATAGAAAGAAACAGAGAAACAGAGAGAAACAGAGAGAAACAGATAAACAGAGAGAAACAGAGAAACAGAGAGAAACAGAGATACAGATAGAAACAGAGAAACAGATAAACAGAGAGAAAGAAACAGATAAACAGAGAGAAACAGAGAAACAGATAAACAGAGAGAAACAGAGAGAAACAGATAAACAGATAGAAACAGAGAGAAACAGATAAACAGAGAGAAACAGATAAACAGAGAGAAACAGAGAGAAACAGATAAACAGATAGAAACAGAGAGAAACAGATAAACAGAGAGAAACAGAGAGAAACAGATAAACAGAGAGAAACAGAGAAACAGAGAGAAACAGATAAACAGAGAGAAACAGAGAAACAGAGAAACAGAGAGAAACAGATAAACAGAGAAACAGAGAAACAGATAAACAGAGAAACAGAGAGAAACAGAGAGAAACAGAGAGAAACAGAGAAACAGAGAAACAGAGAGAAACAGATAAACAGAGAAACAGAGAAACAGATAAACAGAGAAACAGAGAGAAACAGAGAGAAACAGAGAGAAACAGATAAACAGATAGAAACAGAGAGAAACAGATAAACAGAGAGAAACAGAGAAACAGAGAGAAACGGAGAGAAACAGAGAAACAGAGAGAAACAGATAAACAGAGAGAAACAGAGAAACAGAGATAAACAGAGAGAAACAGAGAAACAGAGAACCAGATAAACAGAGAGAAACAGATACAGAGAGAAACAGAGAAACAGAGAAACAGAGAAACAGAGAAACAGAGAGAAACAGAGAGAAACAGATCAACAGAGAAACAGAGAAACAGAGAAACAGAGAAACAGAGAGAAACAGAGAGAAACAGAGAGAAACAGATCAACAGAGAAAAGGAGAAACAGAGAACCAGAGAGAAACAGAGAGAAAGAAACAGATAAACAGATAGAAACAGAGAGAAACAGATAAACAGAGAGAAACATAGAACCAGAGAGAAACAGAGAGAAACAGAGAAACAGAGAACCAGAGATAAACAGATAGAAAGAAACAGAGAAACAGAGAGAAACAGAGAGAAACAGATAAACAGAGAGAAACAGAGAAACAGAGAGAAACAGAGATACAGATAGAAACAGAGAAACAGATAAACAGAGAGAAAGAAACAGATAAACAGATAGAAACAGATAAACAGAGAGAAACAGAGAAACAGAGAGAAACAGAGAGAAACAGAGAAACAGATAAACAGATAGAAACAGAGAGAAACAGATAGAAACAGAGAGAAACAGAGAGAAACAGAGAGAAACAGAGAAACAGATAAACAGAGAGAAACAGATAAACAGAGAGAAACAGAGAAACAGGGAGATACAGAGAGAGAAACAGATAAACAGAGAGAAACAGAGAAACAGATAAACAGATAGAAACAGAGAGAAACAGAGAGAAACAGAGAAACAGATAAACAGAGAGAAACAGAGAGAAAGAGAGAAAGAGAGAAACAGAGAGAAACAGAGAGAAACAGAGAAACAGATAAACAGAGAGAAACAGAGAAACAGGGAGAAACAGAGAGAGAAACAGATAAACAGAGAGAAACAGAGAAACAGATAAACAGATAGAAATAGAGAGAAACAGAGAGAAACAGAGAACCAGAGAAACAGAGAGAAACAGATAGAAACAGAGAGAAACAGAGAGAAACAGAGAGAAACAGAGAAACAGATAAACAGAGAGAAACAGAGAAACAGGGAGAAACAGAGAGAGAAACAGATAAACAGAGAGAAACAGAGAAACAGATAAACAGATAGAAACAGAGAGAAACAGAGAGAAACAGGGAGAAACAGAGAGAAACAGGGAAACAGAGAGAAACAGAGTACCAGATAAACAGAGAGAAACAGAGAAACAGAGAGAAACAGAGAAACAGAGAAACAGAGAGAAACAGAGAAACAGAGAGAAACAGAGAGAAACAGAGAACCAGAGAAACAGAGAGAAACAGAGAGAAACAGAGAGAAACAGAGAGAAACAGGGAAACAGAGAGAAACAGAGAACCAGAGAAACAGAGAGAAACAGAGAGAAACAGGGAAACAGAGAGAAACAGAGAAACAGAGAAACAGATAAACAGAGAGAAACAGATAAACAGAGAGAAACAGAGAGAAACAGAGAGAAACAGGGAAACATAGAGAAACAGAGAACCAGAGAAACATAGAGAAACAGAGAGAAACAGAGAAACAGAGAGAACCAGAGAGAAACAGAGAGAAACAGATAAACAGAGAGAAACAGAGAGAAACAGAGGAACAGATCAACAGAGAGAAACAGAGAAACAGATAAACAGAGAGAAACAGAGAGAAACAGATAAACAGATAGAAACAGAGAGAAACAGATAAACAGAGAGAAACAGATAAACAGAGAGAAACAGAGAGAAACAGATAAACAGATAGAAACAGAGAGAAACAGATAAACAGAGAGAAACAGAGAGAAACAGATAAACAGAGAGAAACAGAGAAACAGAGAGAAACAGATAAACAGAGAGAAACAGAGAAACAGAGAAACAGAGAGAAACAGATAAACAGAGAAACAGAGAAACAGATAAACAGAGAAACAGAGAGAAACAGAGAGAAACAGAGAGAAACAGAGAAACAGAGAAACAGAGAGAAACAGATAAACAGAGAAACAGAGAAACAGATAAACAGAGAAACAGAGAGAAACAGAGAGAAACAGAGAGAAACAGATAAACAGATAGAAACAGAGAGAAACAGATAAACAGAGAGAAACAGAGAAACAGAGAGAAACGGAGAGAAACAGAGAAACAGAGAGAAACAGATAACAGAGAGAAACAGAGAAACAGAGATAAACAGAGAGAAACAGAGAAACAGAGAACCAGATAAACAGATAGAAACAGATACAGAGAAACAGAGAAACAGAGAAACAGAGAAACAGAGAGAAACAGAGAGAAACAGATCAACAGAGAAACAGAGAAACAGAGAAACAGAGAGAAACAGAGAGAAACAGATCAACAGAGAAACAGAGAGAAACAGAGAGAAACAGATCAACAGAGAAACAGAGAAACAGAGAAGCAGAGAGAAACAGAGAGAAAGAAACAGATAAACAGATAGAAACAGAGAGAAACAGATAAACAGAGAGAAACATAGAACCAGAGATAAACAGAGAGAAACAGAGAAACAGAGAACCAGAGATAAACAGATAGAAAGAAACAGAGAAACAGAGAGAAACAGAGAAACAGAGAGAAACAGAGATAAACAGAGAGAAACAGAGAAACAGAGAAACAGAGAGAAACAGAGAGAAACAGATAAACAGAGAGAAACAGAGAGAAACAGAGAACCAGAAATAAACAGAGAGAAACAGAGAAACAGATAAACAGAGAAACAGAGAGAAACAGAGAACCAGAGATAAACAGAGAGAAACAGATAAACAGATAAACAGAGAGAAACAGAGAAACAGAGAGAAACAGCGGGAAACAGAGAGAAATAGAGAGAAACAGAGAAACAGAGAGAAACAGAGAGAAACAGAGAGAAACAGAGAAACAGAGAAACAGAGAAACAGAGAGAAACAGATAAACAGAGAGAAACAGAGAAACAGAGAACCAGAGATAAACAGAGAGAGACAGACAAACAAAGAGAAACCGAGAGAAACAGAGAGAGAAACAGATAAACAGAGAGAAACAGAGAACCAGATAAACAGAGAGAATTAGAGAGAAACAGAGAGAAACAGAGAGAGAAACAGATAAACAGAGAGAAACAGAGAGAAAGAGAGAAAGAGAGAAACAGAGAGAAACAGAGAGAAACAGAGACACAGATAAACAGAGAGAAACAGAGAAACAGGGAGAAACAGAGAGAGAAACAGATAAACAGAGAGAAACAGAGAAACAGATAAACAGATAGAAACAGAGAGAAACAGAGAGAAACAGAGAGAAACAGAGAACCAGAGAAACAGAGAGAAACAGATAGAAACAGAGAGAAACAGAGAGAAACAGAGAGAAACAGATAAACAGAGAGAAACAGAGAAACAGAGAGAAACAGAGAGAGAAACAGATAAACAGAGAGAAACAGAGAAACAGATAAACAGATAGAAACAGAGAGAAACAGAGAGAAACAGAGAGAAACAGAGAGAAACAGAGAAACAGATAAACAGAGAGAAACAGAGAAACAGGGAGAAACAGAGAGAGAAACAGATAAACAGAGAGAAACAGAGAACCAGATAAACAGAGAGAAACAGAGAAACAGAGAGAAACAGAGAGAAACAGAGAGAAACAGAGAGAAACAGAGAAACAGATAAACATAGAGAAAGAGAGAAACAGAGAGAAACAGAGAGAAACAGGGAAACAGATAGAAACAGAGAGAAACAGAGAGAAACAGAGAGAAACAGAGAGAAACAAAGAGAAACAGAGAGAAACAGAGAAACAGATAAACAGAGAGAAACAGAGAAACAGGGAGAAACAGAGAGAGAAACAGATAAACAGAGAGAAACCGAGAAACAGATAAACAGATAGAAACAGAGAGAAAGAGAGAGAAACAGAGAGAAACAGAGAGAAACAGAGAAACAGAGAGAAACAGATAGAAACAGGGAGAAACAGAGAGAAACAGAGAGAAACAGAGGAACAGATAAACAGAGAGAAACAGAGAAACAGGGAGAAACAGAGAGAGAAACAGATAAACAGAGAGAAACAGAGAAACAGATAAACAGATAAACAGATAGAAACAGAGAGAAACAGAGAGAAACAGAGAGAAACAGAGAACCAGAGAAACAGAGAGAAACAGAGAGAAACAGGGAAACAGAGAGAAACAGAGAACCAGATAAACAGAGAGAAACAGAGAAACAGAGAGAAACAGAGAAACAGAGAAACAGAGAGAAACAGAGAAACAGAGAGAAACAGAGAGAAACAGAGAACCAGAGAAACAGAGAGAAACAGAGAGAAACAGAGAGAAACAGGGAAACAGAGAGAAACAGAGAACCAGAGAAACAGAGAGAAACAGAGAGAAACAGGGAAACAGAGAGAAACAGAGAAACAGATAAACAGAGAGAAACAGAGAAACAGAGAGAAACAGAGAGAAACAGAGAGAAACAGAGAGAAACTGAGAGAACCAGAGAAACAGAGAGAAACATAGAGAAACAGAGAAACAGAGAAACAGAGAGAAACAGAGAGAAACAGAGAGAAACAGATAAACAGAGAGAAACAGAGAGAAACAGAGGAACAGATCAACAGAGAGAAACAGAGAAACAGATAAACAGAGAGAAACAGAGAGAAACAGATAAACAGATAGAAACAGAGAGAAACAGATGAACAGAGAGAAACAGATAAACAGAGAGAAACAGAGAGAAACAGATAAACAGATAGAAACAGAGACAAACAGATAAACAGAGAGAAACAGATAAACAGATAGAAACAGAGAGAAACAGATAAACAGAGAGAAACAGAGAAACAGAGAGAACCAGAGAGAAACAGAGAGAAACAGATAAACAGAGAGAAACAGAGAGAAACAGAGGAACAGATCAACAGAGAGAAACAGAGAAACAGATAAACAGAGAGAAACAGAGAGAAACAGATAAACAGATAGAAACAGAGAGAAACAGATGAACAGAGAGAAACAGATAAACAGAGAGAAACAGAGAGAAACAGATAAACAGATAGAAACAGAGACAAACAGATAAACAGAGAGAAACAGATAAACAGATAGAAACAGAGAGAAACAGAGAAACAGAGAGAAACAGAGAAACAGAGAGAAACAGATAAACAGAGAGAAACAGATAAACAGAGAGAAACAGAGAGAAACAGAGAAACAGAGAGAAACAGAGAAACAGATAAACAGAGAGAAACAGATAAACAGAGAGAAACAGAGAAACAGAGAAACAGAGAAACAGATAAACAGAAAAACAGAGAGAAACAGAGAAACAGAGAAACAGAGAAACAGAGAAACAGAGAGAAACAGAGAACCAGAGATAAACAGAGAGAAACAGAGAAACAGAGAACCAGAGAGAAACAGAGAGAAACAGAGAAACAGAGAAACAGAGAAACAGAGAGAAACAGAGAGAAACAGATAAACAGAGAGAAACAGAGAGAAACAGAGAACCAGAGATAAACAGAGAGAAACAGATAAACAGAGAAACAGAGAGAAACAGAGAACCAGAGATAAACAGAGAGAAACAGAGAAACAGAGAAACAGAGAGAAACAGAGAAACAGAGAGAAACAGCGGGAAACAGAGAGAAACAGAGAGAAACAGAGAAACAGAGAGAAACAGAGAAACAGAGAGAAACAGAGAAACAGAGAAACAGAGAAACAGAGAGAAACAGATAAACAGAGAGAAACAGAGAAACAGAGAACCAGAGATAAACAGAGAGAAACAGAGAAACAGAGAGAAACAAAGAGAGAAACAGATAAACAGAGATAAACAGAGAAACAGATAGAAACAGAGAGAAACAGAGAGAAACAGAGAGAAACAGATAAACAGATAAACAGATAAACAGATAGAAACAGAGAGAAACAGAGAGAAACAGATAGAAACAGATAGAAACAGATAGAAACAGAGAGAAACAGAGAGAAACAGAGAAACAGATAAACAGAGAGAAACAGAGAGAAACAGAGAAACAGGGAGAAACAGAGAGAGAAACAGATAAACAGAGAGAAACAGAGAAACAGATAAACAGATAGAAACAGAGAGAAACAGAGAGAAACAGAGAGAAACAGAGAAACAGATAAACAGAGAGAAACAGAGAGAAAGAGAGAAACAGAGAGAAACCGAGAGAAACAGAAAGAAACAGAGAAACAGATAAACAGATAGAAACAGAGAGAAACAGATAGAAACAGAGAGAAACAGAGAGAAACAGAGAGAAACAGAGAAACAGATAAACAGAGAGAAACAGAGAAACAGGGAGAAACAGAGAGAGAAACAGATAAACAGAGAGAAACAGAGAAACAGATAAACAGATAGAAACAGAGAGAAACAGAGAGAAACAGAGAGAAACAGAGAGAAACAGAGAAACAGATAAACCGAGAGAAACAGAGAAACAGGGAGAAACAGAGAGAGAAACAGATAAACAGAGAGAAACAGAGAAACAGATAAACAGATAGAAACAGAGAGAAACAGAGAACCAGAGAAACAGAGAGAAACAGATAGAAACAGAGAGAAGCAAAGAGAAACAGAGAGAAACAGAGAAACAGATAAACCGAGAGAAACAGAGAAACAGGGAGAAACAGAGAGAGAAACAGATAAACAGAGAGAAACAGAGAAACAGATAAACAGATAGAAACAGAGAGAAACAGAGAGAAACAGAGAACCAGAGAAACAGAGAGAAACAGAGAAATAGAGAGAAACAGAGAGAAACAGAGAGAAACAGAGAAACAGATAAACCGAGAGAAACAGAGAACCAGATAAACAAAGAGAAATAGAGAGAAACAGAGAGAAACAGAGAAACAGAGAGAAACAGATAAACAGAGAGAAACAGAGAAACAAAGAACCAGAGATAAACAGAGAGAAACAGAGAGAAACAGAGAGAAACAGAGAGAAACAGAGAGAAACAGGGAAACAGAGAGAAACAGAGAACCAGATAAACAGAGAGAAACAGAGAAACAGAGAGAAACAGAGAAACAGAGAGAAACAGAGAGAGAAACAGAGAGAGAAACAGATAAACAGAGAGAAACAGAGAAACAGAGAGAAACAGAGAGAGAAACAGAGAGAGAAACAGATAAACAGAGAGAAACAGAGAAACAAAGAACCAGAGATAAACAGAGAGAAACAGAGAGAAACAGAGAGAAACAGAGAGAAACAGAGAGAAACAGGGAAACAGAGAGAAACAGAGAACCAGATAAACAGAGAGAAACAGAGAAACAGAGAGAAACAGAGAAACAGAGAAACAGAGAGAAACAGAGAAACAGAGAGAAACAGAGAGAAACAGAGAACCAGAGAAACAGAGAGAAACAGAGAGAAACAGAGAGAAACAGAGAGAAACAGAGAGAAACAGGGAAACAGAGAGAAACAGAGAACCAGAGAAACAGAGAGAAACAGAGAGAAACAGGGAAACAGAGAGAAACAGAGAAACAGAGAAACAGATAAACAGAGAGAAACAGATAAACAGAGAGAAACAGAGAGAAACAGAGAGAAACAGGGAAACATAGAGAAACAGAGAACCAGAGAAACAGAGAGAAACAGAGAGAAACAGAGAAACAGAGAAACAGAGAGAACCAGAGAGAAACAGAGAGAAACAGATAAACAGAGAGAAACAGAGAGAAACAGAGGAACAGATCAACAGAGAGAAACAGAGAAACAGATAAACAGAGAGAAACAGAGAGAAACAGATAAACAGATAGAAACAGAGAGAAACAGATAAACAGAGAGAAACAGTTAAACAGAGAGAAACAGAGAGAAACAGATAAACAGATAGAAACAGAGAGAAACAGATAAACAGAGAGAAACAGAGAGAAACAGATAAACAGAGAGAAACAGAGAAACAGAGAGAAACAGAGATACAGATAGAAACAGAGAAACAGATAAACAGAGAGAAAGAAACAGATAAACAGAGAGAAACAGATAAACAGAGAGAAACAGATAAACAGAGAGAAACAGATAAACAGAGAGAAACAGAGAAACAGAGAAACAGAGAGAAACAGATAAACAGAGAAACAGAGAAACAGATAAACAGAGAAACAGAGAGAAACAGAGAGAAACAGAGAGAAACAGATAAACAGATAGAAACAGAGAGAAACAGATAAACAGAGAGAAACAGAGAAACAGAGAGAAACGGAGAGAAACAGAGAAACAGAGAGAAACAGATAAACAGAGAGAAACAGAGAAACAGAGATAAACAGAGAGAAACAGAGAAACAGAGTCCCAGATAAACAGAGAGAAACAGATACAGAGAGAAACAGAGAAACAGAGAAACAGAGAAACAGAGAAACAGAGAGAAACAGAGAGAAACAGATCAACAGAGAGAAACAGAGAGAAACAGAGAGAAACAGGGAAACATAGAGAAACAGAGAACCAGAGAAACAGAGAGAAACAGAGAGAAACAGAGAAACAGAGAAACAGAGAGAACCAGAGAGAAACAGAGAGAAACAGATAAACAGAGAGAAACAGAGAGAAACAGAGGAACAGATCAACAGAGAGAAACAGAGAAACAGATAAACAGAGAGAAACAGAGAGAAACAGATAAACAGATAGAAACAGAGAGAAACAGATAAACAGAGAGAAACAGTTAAACAGAGAGAAACAGAGAGAAACAGATAAACAGATAGAAACAGAGAGAAACAGATAAACAGAGAGAAACAGAGAGAAACAGATAAACAGAGAGAAACAGAGAAACAGAGAGAAACAGAGATACAGATAGAAACAGAGAAACAGATAAACAGAGAGAAAGAAACAGATAAACAGAGAGAAACAGATAAACAGAGAGAAACAGATAAACAGAGAGAAACAGATAAACAGAGAGAAACAGAGAAACAGAGAAACAGAGAGAAACAGATAAACAGAGAAACAGAGAAACAGATAAACAGAGAAACAGAGAGAAACAGAGAGAAACAGAGAGAAACAGATAAACAGATAGAAACAGAGAGAAACAGATAAACAGAGAGAAACAGAGAAACAGAGAGAAACGGAGAGAAACAGAGAAACAGAGAGAAACAGATAAACAGAGAGAAACAGAGAAACAGAGATAAACAGAGAGAAACAGAGAAACAGAGAACCAGATAAACAGAGAGAAACAGATACAGAGAGAAACAGAGAAACAGAGAAACAGAGAAACAGAGAAACAGAGAGAAACAGAGAGAAACAGATCAACAGAGAAACAGAGAAACAGAGAAACAGAGAGAAACAGAGAGAAACAGATCAACAGAGAAACAGAGAGAAACAGAGAGAAACAGAGAGAAACAGATCAACAGAGAAACAGAGAAACAGAGAACCAGAGAGAAACAGAGAGAAAGAAACAGATAAACAGATAGAAACAGAGAGAAACAGATAAACAGAGAGAAACATAGAACCAGAGATAAACAGAGAGAAACAGAGAAACAGAGAACCAGAGATAAACAGATAGAAAGAAACAGAGAAACAGAGAGAAACAGAGAAACAGAGAGAAACAGAGATAAACAGAGAGAAACAGAGAAACAGAGAAACAGAGAAACAGAGAGAGAAACAGAGAGAAACAGATAAACAGAGAGAAACAGAGAGAAACAGAGAACCAGAAATAAACAGAGAGAAACAGAGAAACAGATAAACAGAGAAACAGAGAGAAACAGAGAACCAGAGATAAACAGAGAGAAACAGATAAACAGATAAACAGAGAGAAACAGAGAAACAGAGAGAAACAGCGGGAAACAGAGAGAAACAGAGAGAAACAGAGAAACAGAGAGAAACAGAGAGAAACAGAGAGAAACAGAGAGAAACAGAGAGAAACAGATAAACAGAGAGAAACAGAGAAACAGAGAACCAGAGATAAACAGAGAGAGACAGACAAACAAAGAGAAACAGAGAGAAACAGAGAAACAGATAAACAGAGAGAAACAGAGAAACAGAGAGAAACAGAGAGAGAAACAGATAAACAGAGAGAAACAGAGAAACAGATAAACAGATAGAAACAGAGAGAAACAGAGAGAAACAGAGAGAAACAGAGAGAAACAGAGAAACAGATAAACAGAGAGAAACAGAGAAACAGGGAGAAACAGAGAGAGAAACAGATAAACAGAGAGAAACAGAGAACCAGATAAACAGAGAGAAACAGAGAAACAGAGAGAAACAGAGAGAAACAGAGAGAAACAGAGAAACAGATAAACATAGAGAAAGAGAGAAACAGAGAGAAACAGAGAGAAACAGAGAAACAGATAGAAACAGAGAGAAACAGATAGAAACAGAGAGAAACATAGAGAAACAGAGAGAAACAGAGAGAAACAGAGAAACAGATAAACAGAGAGAAACAGAGAAACAGGGAGAAACAGAGAGAGAAACAGATAAACAGAGAGAAACAGAGAAACAGATAAACAGATAGAAACAGAGAGAAAGAGAGAGAAACAGAGAGAAACAGAGAGAAACAGAGAAACAGAGAGAAACAGATAGAAACAGGGAGAAACAGAGAGAAACAGAGAGAAACAGAGGAACAGATAAACAGAGAGAAACAGAGAAACAGGGAGAAACAGAGAGAGAAACAGATAAACAGAGAGAAACAGAGAAACAGATAAACAGATAAACAGATAGAAACAGAGAGAAACAGAGAGAAACAGAGAGAAACAGAGAAACAGATAAACAGAGAGAAACAGAGAGAAACAGAGAAACAGGGAGAAACAGAGAAACAGAGAGAAACAGAGAAACAGAGAAACAGAGAAACAGAGAGAAACAGATAAACAGAGAGAAACAGAGAAACAGAGAACCAGAGATAAACAGAGAGAAACAGAGAAACAGAGAGAAACAAAGAGAGAAACAGATAAACAGAGATAAACAGAGAAACAGATAGAAACAGAGAGAAACAGAGAGAAACAGAGAGAAACAGATAAACAGATAAACAGATAAACAGATAAACAGATAGAAACAGAGAGAAACAGAGAGAAACAGATAGAAACAGATAGAAACAGATAGAAACAGAGAGAAACAGAGAGAAACAGAGAAACAGATAAACAGAGAGAAACAGAGAGAAACAGAGAAACAGGGAGAAACAGAGAGAGAAACAGATAAACAGAGAGAAACAGAGAAACAGATAAACAGATAGAAACAGAGAGAAACAGAGAGAAACAGAGAGAAACAGAGAAACAGATAAACAGAGAGAAACAGAGAGAAAGAGAGAAACAGAGAGAAACCGAGAGAAACAGAAAGAAACAGAGAAACAGATAAACAGATAGAAACAGAGAGAAACAGATAGAAACAGAGAGAAACAGAGAGAAACAGAGAGAAACAGAGAAACAGATAAACAGAGAGAAACAGAGAAACAGGGAGAAACAGAGAGAGAAACAGATAAACAGAGAGAAACAGAGAAACAGATAAACAGATAGAAACAGAGAGAAACAGAGAGAAACAGAGAGAAACAGAGAGAAACAGAGAAACAGATAAACCGAGAGAAACAGAGAAACAGGGAGAAACAGAGAGAGAAACAGATAAACAGAGAGAAACAGAGAAACAGATAAACAGATAGAAACAGAGAGAAACAGAGAACCAGAGAAACAGAGAGAAACAGATAGAAACAGAGAGAAGCAAAGAGAAACAGAGAGAAACAGAGAAACAGATAAACCGAGAGAAACAGAGAAACAGGGAGAAACAGAGAGAGAAACAGATAAACAGAGAGAAACAGAGAAACAGATAAACAGATAGAAACAGAGAGAAACAGAGAGAAACAGAGAGAAACAGAGAACCAGAGAAACAGAGAGAAACAGAGAAATAGAGAGAAACAGAGAGAAACAGAGAGAAACAGAGAAACAGATAAACCGAGAGAAACAGAGAACCAGATAAACAAAGAGAAATAGAGAGAAACAGAGAGAAACAGAGAAACAGAGAGAAACAGATAAACAGAGAGAAACAGAGAAACAAAGAACCAGAGATAAACAGAGAGAAACAGAGAGAAACAGAGAGAAACAGAGAGAAACAGAGAGAAACAGGGAAACAGAGAGAAACAGAGAACCAGATAAACAGAGAGAAACAGAGAAACAGAGAGAAACAGAGAAACAGAGAGAAACAGAGAGAGAAACAGAGAGAGAAACAGATAAACAGAGAGAAACAGAGAAACAGAGAGAAACAGAGAGAGAAACAGAGAGAGAAACAGATAAACAGAGAGAAACAGAGAAACAAAGAACCAGAGATAAACAGAGAGAAACAGAGAGAAACAGAGAGAAACAGAGAGAAACAGAGAGAAACAGGGAAACAGAGAGAAACAGAGAACCAGATAAACAGAGAGAAACAGAGAAACAGAGAGAAACAGAGAAACAGAGAAACAGAGAGAAACAGAGAAACAGAGAGAAACAGAGAGAAACAGAGAACCAGAGAAACAGAGAGAAACAGAGAGAAACAGAGAGAAACAGAGAGAAACAGAGAGAAACAGGGAAACAGAGAGAAACAGAGAACCAGAGAAACAGAGAGAAACAGAGAGAAACAGGGAAACAGAGAGAAACAGAGAAACAGAGAAACAGATAAACAGAGAGAAACAGATAAACAGAGAGAAACAGAGAGAAACAGAGAGAAACAGGGAAACATAGAGAAACAGAGAACCAGAGAAACAGAGAGAAACAGAGAGAAACAGAGAAACAGAGAAACAGAGAGAACCAGAGAGAAACAGAGAGAAACAGATAAACAGAGAGAAACAGAGAGAAACAGAGGAACAGATCAACAGAGAGAAACAGAGAAACAGATAAACAGAGAGAAACAGAGAGAAACAGATAAACAGATAGAAACAGAGAGAAACAGATAAACAGAGAGAAACAGTTAAACAGAGAGAAACAGAGAGAAACAGATAAACAGATAGAAACAGAGAGAAACAGATAAACAGAGAGAAACAGAGAGAAACAGATAAACAGAGAGAAACAGAGAAACAGAGAGAAACAGAGATACAGATAGAAACAGAGAAACAGATAAACAGAGAGAAAGAAACAGATAAACAGAGAGAAACAGATAAACAGAGAGAAACAGATAAACAGAGAGAAACAGATAAACAGAGAGAAACAGAGAAACAGAGAAACAGAGAGAAACAGATAAACAGAGAAACAGAGAAACAGATAAACAGAGAAACAGAGAGAAACAGAGAGAAACAGAGAGAAACAGATAAACAGATAGAAACAGAGAGAAACAGATAAACAGAGAGAAACAGAGAAACAGAGAGAAACGGAGAGAAACAGAGAAACAGAGAGAAACAGATAAACAGAGAGAAACAGAGAAACAGAGATAAACAGAGAGAAACAGAGAAACAGAGAACCAGATAAACAGAGAGAAACAGATACAGAGAGAAACAGAGAAACAGAGAAACAGAGAAACAGAGAAACAGAGAGAAACAGAGAGAAACAGATCAACAGAGAGAAACAGAGAGAAACAGAGAGAAACAGGGAAACATAGAGAAACAGAGAACCAGAGAAACAGAGAGAAACAGAGAGAAACAGAGAAACAGAGAAACAGAGAGAACCAGAGAGAAACAGAGAGAAACAGATAAACAGAGAGAAACAGAGAGAAACAGAGGAACAGATCAACAGAGAGAAACAGAGAAACAGATAAACAGAGAGAAACAGAGAGAAACAGATAAACAGATAGAAACAGAGAGAAACAGATAAACAGAGAGAAACAGTTAAACAGAGAGAAACAGAGAGAAACAGATAAACAGATAGAAACAGAGAGAAACAGATAAACAGAGAGAAACAGAGAGAAACAGATAAACAGAGAGAAACAGAGAAACAGAGAGAAACAGAGATACAGATAGAAACAGAGAAACAGATAAACAGAGAGAAAGAAACAGATAAACAGAGAGAAACAGATAAACAGAGAGAAACAGATAAACAGAGAGAAACAGATAAACAGAGAGAAACAGAGAAACAGAGAAACAGAGAGAAACAGATAAACAGAGAAACAGAGAAACAGATAAACAGAGAAACAGAGAGAAACAGAGAGAAACAGAGAGAAACAGATAAACAGATAGAAACAGAGAGAAACAGATAAACAGAGAGAAACAGAGAAACAGAGAGAAACGGAGAGAAACAGAGAAACAGAGAGAAACAGATAAACAGAGAGAAACAGAGAAACAGAGATAAACAGAGAGAAACAGAGAAACAGAGAACCAGATAAACAGAGAGAAACAGATACAGAGAGAAACAGAGAAACAGAGAAACAGAGAAACAGAGAAACAGAGAGAAACAGAGAGAAACAGATCAACAGAGAAACAGAGAAACAGAGAAACAGAGAGAAACAGAGAGAAACAGATCAACAGAGAAACAGAGAGAAACAGAGAGAAACAGAGAGAAACAGATCAACAGAGAAACAGAGAAACAGAGAACCAGAGAGAAACAGAGAGAAAGAAACAGATAAACAGATAGAAACAGAGAGAAACAGATAAACAGAGAGAAACATAGAACCAGAGATAAACAGAGAGAAACAGAGAAACAGAGAACCAGAGATAAACAGATAGAAAGAAACAGAGAAACAGAGAGAAACAGAGAAACAGAGAGAAACAGAGATAAACAGAGAGAAACAGAGAAACAGAGAAACAGAGAAACAGAGAGAGAAACAGAGAGAAACAGATAAACAGAGAGAAACAGAGAGAAACAGAGAACCAGAAATAAACAGAGAGAAACAGAGAAACAGATAAACAGAGAAACAGAGAGAAACAGAGAACCAGAGATAAACAGAGAGAAACAGATAAACAGATAAACAGAGAGAAACAGAGAAACAGAGAGAAACAGCGGGAAACAGAGAGAAACAGAGAGAAACAGAGAAACAGAGAGAAACAGAGAGAAACAGAGAGAAACAGAGAGAAACAGATAAACAGAGAGAAACAGAGAAACAGAGAACCAGAGATAAACAGAGAGAGACAGACAAACAAAGAGAAACAGAGAGAAACAGAGAAACAGATAAACAGAGAGAAACAGAGAAACAGAGAGAAACAGAGAGAGAAACAGATAAACAGAGAGAAACAGAGAAACAGATAAACAGATAGAAACAGAGAGAAACAGAGAGAAACAGAGAGAAACAGAGAGAAACAGAGAAACAGATAAACAGAGAGAAACAGAGAAACAGGGAGAAACAGAGAGAGAAACAGATAAACAGAGAGAAACAGAGAACCAGATAAACAGAGAGAAACAGAGAAACAGAGAGAAACAGAGAGAAACAGAGAGAAACAGAGAGAAACAGAGAAACAGATAAACATAGAGAAAGAGAGAAACAGAGAGAAACAGAGAGAAACAGAGAAACAGATAGAAACAGAGAGAAACAGATAGAAACAGAGAGAAACAGAGAGAAACAGAGAGAAACAGAGAGAAACAGAGAAACAGATAAACAGAGAGAAACAGAGAAACAGGGAGAAACAGAGAGAGAAACAGATAAACAGAGAGAAACAGAGAAACAGATAAACAGATAGAAACAGAGAGAAAGAGAGAGAAACAGAGAGAAACAGAGAGAAACAGAGAAACAGAGAGAAACAGATAGAAACAGGGAGAAACAGAGAGAAACAGAGAGAAACAGAGGAACAGATAAACAGAGAGAAACAGAGAAACAGGGAGAAACAGAGAGAGAAACAGATAAACAGAGAGAAACAGAGAAACAGATAAACAGATAAACAGATAGAAACAGAGAGAAACAGAGAGAAACAGAGAGAAACAGAGAACCAGAGAAACAAAGAGAAACAGAGAGAAACAGAGAGAAACAGGGAAACAGAGAGAAACAGAGAACCAGATAAACAGAGAGAAACAGAGAAACAGAGAGAAACAGAGAAACAGAGAAACAGAGAAACAGAGAGAAACAGAGAGAAACAGAGAAACAGAGAAACAGAGAGAAACAGATAGAAACAGAGAGAAACAGAGAGAAACAGAGAGAAACAGAGAGAAACAGAGAAACAGATAAACAGAGAGAAACAGAGAAACAGGGAGAAACAGAGAGAGAAACAGATAAACAGAGAGAAACCGAGAAACAGATAAACAGATAGAAACAGAGAGAAAGAGAGAGAAACAGAGAGAAACAGAGAGAAACAGAGAAACAGAGAGAAACAGATAGAAACAGGGAGAAACAGAGAGAAACAGAGAGAAACAGAGGAACAGATAAACAGAGAGAAACAGAGAAACAGGGAGAAACAGAGAGAGAAACAGATAAACAGAGAGAAACAGAGAAACAGATAAACAGATAAACAGATAGAAACAGAGAGAAACAGAGAGAAACAGAGAGAAACAGAGAACCAGAGAAACAGAGAGAAACAGAGAGAAACAGAGAGAAACAGGGAAACAGAGAGAAACAGAGAACCAGAGAAACAGAGAGAAACAGAGAGAAACAGAGAGAAACAGGGAAACAGAGAGAAACAGAGAAACAGATAAATAGAGAGAAACAGAGAAACAGAGAGAAACAGAGAGAAATAGAGAGAAACAGAGAGAAACTGAGAGAACCAGAGAAACAGAGAGAAACAGAGAGAAACAGAGAAACAGAGAGAAACAGAGAGAAACAGAGAGAAACAGATAAACAGAGAGAAACAGAGAGAAACAGAGGAACAGATCAACAGAGAGAAACAGAGAAACAGATAAACAGAGAGAAACAGAGAGAAACAGATAAACAGATAGAAACAGAGAGAAACAGATGAACAGAGAGAAACAGATAAACAGAGAGAAACAGAGAGAAACAGATAAACAGATAGAAACAGAGACAAACAGATAAACAGAGAGAAACAGATAAACAGATAGAAACAGAGAGAAACAGATAAACAGAGAGAAACAGAGAAACAGAGAGAACCAGAGAGAAACAGAGAGAAACAGATAAACAGAGAGAAACAGAGAGAAACAGATAAACAGATAGAAACAGAGAGAAACAGATGAACAGAGAGAAACAGATAAACAGAGAGAAACAGAGATAAACAGATAAACAGATAGAAACAGAGACAAACAGATAAACAGAGAGAAACAGATAAACAGATAGAAACAGAGAGAAACAGAGAAACAGAGAGAAACAGAGAAACAGAGAGAAACAGAGATACAGATAGAAACAGAGAAACAGATAAACAGAGAGAAAGAAACAGATAAACAGATAGAAACAGATAAACAAAGAGAAACAGATAAACAGAGAGAAACAGATAAACAGAGAAACAGATAAACAGAGAGAAACAGAGAAACAGATGAACAGAGAGAAACAGATAAACAGAGAGAAACAGAGAAACAGAGAAACAGAGAAACAGATAAACAGAAAAACAGAGAGAAACAGAGAAACAGAGAAACAGAGAAACAGAGAAACAGAGAAACAGAGAGAAACAGAGAACCAGAGATAAACAGAGAGAAACAGAGAAACAGAGAACCAGAGATAAACAGAGAGAAAGAAACAGAGAAACAGAGAGAAACAGAGAAACAGAGAAACAGAGAAACAGAGAAACAAAGAGAAACAGAGAAACAGACAGAAACAGAGATAAACAGAGAAACAGAGAAACAGAGAAACAGAGAAACAGAGAGAAACAGAGAGAAACAGATAAACAGAGAGAAACAGAGAGAAACAGAGAACCAGAGATAAACAGAGAGAAACAGAGAAACAGATAAACAGAGAAACAGAGAGAAACAGAGAAACAGAGATAAACAGAGAGAAACAGATAAACAGATAAACAGAGAGAAACAGAGAAACAGAGAGAAACAGCGGGAAACAGAGAGAAACAGAGAGAAACAGAGAAACAGAGAGAAACAGAGAAACAGAGAGAAACAGAGAAACAGAGAAACAGAGAAACAGAGAGAAACAGATAAACAGAGAGAAACAGAGAAACAGAGAACCAGAGATAAACAGAGAGAAACAGAGAAACAGATAAACAGAGAGAAACAGAGAAACAGAGAGAAACAGAGAGAGAAACAGATAAACAGAGAGAAACAGAGAAACAGATAGAAACAGAGAGAAACAGAGAGAAACAGATAAACAGATAAACAGATAAACAGATAAACAGATAAACAGATAAACAGATAGAAACAGAGAGAAACAGAGAGAAACAGATAGAAACAGATAGAAACAGATAGAAACAGATAGAAACAGAGAGAAACAGAGAGAAACAGAGAAACAGATAAACAGAGAGAAACAGAGAGAAACAGAGAAACAGGGAGAAACAGAGAGAGAAACAGATAAACAGAGAGAAACAGAGAAACAGATAAACA
>NW_027261147.1:0-27500 GCF_045791955.1 Oncorhynchus clarkii lewisi | reverse complement strand
GCTGAATACAACAGGTGTAGTAGACCTTACAGTGAAATGCTGAATACAACAGGTGTAGTAGACCTTACAGTGAAATGCTGAATACAACAGGTGTAGTAGACCTTACTGTGAAATGCTGAATACAACAGGTGTAGTAGACCTTACAGTGAAATGCTGAATACAACAGGTGTAGTAGACCTTACAGTGAAATGCTGAATACAACAGGTGTAGTCGACCTGACAGTGAAATGCTGAATACAACAGGTGTAGTAGACCTTACAGTGAAATGCTGAATACAACAGGTGTAGTAGACCTTACAGTGAAATGCTGAATACAACAGGTGTAGTAGACCTTACAGTGAAATGCTGAATACAGCAGGTGTAGTAGACCTTACTGTGAAATGCTGAATACAACAGGTGTAGTAGACCTTACAGTGAAATGCTGAATACAACAGGTGTAGTAGACCTGACAGTGAAATGCTGAATACAACAGGTGTAGTAGACCTTACAGTGAAATGCTAACTGACAAGCCCTGAACCAACAATGCAGATCAAGAAATATTTACTAAATAAACTAAAGTACAAAATCAAATAAAAAGCAACACAATAAATAACAATAACGAGACTATATACAAGGGGCACCGGTACCGAGTCAATGTGTGGGGGTAGTGGAGGTAATTTGTACATGTTTGTAGGGGTAATGTTGACAGAATGGCTGCGAGACAGAGAAACTGTTGCTGTTCTCCCAGGTAAGGTCTTGCTTCCGGAACCACTGAAGACCCCAGTATTCAGTCAGGAAGCTTGAAGAAGACGTGTCTCACCATCTAGGCCCATGTCACAGCATGCTGTGGCCTGATAGGGAGATGACAATACATGTCTTATGTACCTTGCATTACCAAAGCCATGTTCACTGCACATGTTGCTGAACAATTCAACCCTTTTGTTATAGTGGCATTGATATGGAAATTCACATACAAATACTCAGTTTATAAGCATAGACTGTAATACCTCTCGGGTCCTGTGGGGAAAGACTGGTATTGGGCAAAATCTTTCTTCCCGGGCCTGTATTCACAGTGTCCTCAGAGTGGGACTAGTGATCTAGGACCAGCTCCCCCTTGTCCATGTAATCATATTCATTGTGATAGGAAAGGCAAAACGTATCCTAAAATCAGCACTCCTAATCTGAGATGCTTTGTGAATACCGAGACCTGATCTGTCAGCATGTTGCCCTGGTCTGTCTGCATTCAGCTCTCATCTGTCTGCATGCAGCCCTGATCTGTCTGCATGCTGTCCTGATCTGTCTGCATGCTGTCCTGATCTGTCTGCATTCAGCCCTGATCTGTCTGCATGCTGTCCTGATCTGTCTGCATGCTGTCCTGATCTGTCTGCATTCAGCTCTCATCTGTCTGCATGCAGCCCTGATCTGTCTGCATGCTGTCCTGATCGGTCTGCATGCTGTCCTTATCTGTCTGCATGCTGATCTGTCTGCATGCTGTCCTGATCTGTCTGCACACTGTCCTGATCTGTCTGCATGCTGCCCTGATCTGTCTGCATGCAGCTCTCATATGTCTGCATGCTGTCCTTATCTGTCTGCATGCTGTCCTGATCTGTCCGCAGTCAGCTCCCCAGTCTTCACCAGATGTTGTCCCCAGTCAGCTCCAGTCTTCACCAGATGTTGTCCCCAGTCAGCTCCAGTCTTCACCAGATGTTGTCCCCAGTCAGCTCCAGTCTTCACCAGATGTTGTCCCCAGTCCGCTCCAGTCTTCACCAGATGTTGTCCCCAGTCAGCTCCAGTCTTCACCAGATGTTGTCCCCAGTCAGCTCCAGTCTTCACCAGATGTTGTCCCCAGTCAGCTCCCCAGTCTTCACCTGAATGAACGTCAAAGGCAAAATCACAGACTGCATCACGTACTTGAGGAGGCGTCTAGCACACGTTCTTCACACATGATTTTCTTTAGCAGCCCAGGGAAAGAATAAAAAGCTGTCATTTCTTATTGCCATTTACAAGGGGTGTACATTGTATTTAAAATTTAACCCCTAAACCCTAACTGGAAACCTGTCCCTAAACCCTAAAATAGCATTTGAACAAATTCAGATTTTTCAAAAAGTTATTTTTTCATATTTTTGCAGGACATTAATAACTTATTGGTGACAGAGGGCAGTATTTTCGCGTCCAGATGAAATGCATGCCCAAATTCAACTGCCTGCTACTCATCCCGAGAAGGTAAGATATGCATATTATTATTAGATTTGGATAGAAAACACTCTGAAGTTTCTAAAACTGTTTGAATCATGTCTGTGAGTATAACAGAACTTATTTAGCAGGCGAAACCTCGAGGACAAAGCATTCAGATATTTTTTTTTTTTTTTTTTAGGTGTTGGGTTTTCATTGGAAATCCAGGTTTCTAAGGTACCTTCTTGCAGTTCCTATCGCTTCCACTGGATGTCAACAGTCTTTAGAATTGGTTGAGGTTATTCCTAAAGTAATGAAGAAGTACGGCCATCTTGAACGAGGGTCACTTGAAGTGTACTGTTAGATAGAGGCGCGTGACCAGGAAGCGTGCTATAGTTTTCCTCCTGTATGGAACACATCTTCAATTTTAGCGATTATTTACCTTAAAAAATACCTAAAGTTGTATTACAAAAGTAGTTTGAAATGTTTTGGCAAAGTTTACAGGTAACTTTTTTTTCATTTTCCTCTAGCATCTAAAGTTTCCTGAGACAGCTTGCCAGTTACTAGTAACGTGGGCTGAATGGGTCAGAAGCCAGCTAGCGATGCCAAGGTCACGGCTTTTTGTCAACAAACATCTTATACACGTATTAAATATACAGTTGCCTTCAAGCAGATCACTGTAGTTTTATTCTAGGACTTCAGGCAGAGGAGTAATAGCTACTTGTTTGTAGAACCGGGCGTCTTCACCAGATGTTGTCCCCAGTCAGCTCCAGTCTTCACCAGATGTTGTCCCCAGTCAGCTCCAGTCTTCACCAGATGTTGTCCACAGTCAGCTCCAGTCTTCACCAGATGTTGTCCCCAGTCAGCTCCAGTCTTCACCAGATGTTGTCCCCAGTCAGCTCCAGTCTTCACCAGATGTTGTCCCCAGTCAGCTCCAGTCTTCACCAGATGTTGTCCACAGTCAGCTCCAGTCTTCACCAGATGTTGTCCACAGTCCGCTCCAGTCTTCACCAGATGTTGTCCTCAGTCAGCTCCCCAGTCTTCACCAGATGTTGTCCCCAGTCAGCTCCAGTCTTCACCAGATGTTGTCCCCAGTCAGCCCCAGTCTTCACCAGATGTTGTCCTCAGTCAGCTCCCCAGTCTTCACCAGATGTTGTCCCCAGTCAGCTCCAGTCTTCACCAGATGTTGTCCTCAGTCAGCTCCCCAGTCTTCACCATATGTTGTCCCCAGTCAGCTCCAGTCTTCACCAGATGTTGTCCCCAGTCAGCTCCAGTCTTCACCAGATGTTGTCCCCAGTCAGCTCCAGTCTTCACCAGAAGTTGTCCCCAGTCAGCTCCAGTCTTCACCAGATGTTGTCCCCAGTCAGCTCCAGTCTTCACCAGATGTTGTCCGCAGTCAGCTCCCCAGTCTTCACCAGATGTTGTCCCCAGTCAGCTCCAGTCTTCACCAGATGTTGTCCCCAGTCAGCTCCAGTCTTCACCAGATGTTGTCCCCAGTCAGCTCCAGTCTTCACCAGATGTTGTCCCCAGTCCGCTCCAGTCTTCACCAGATGTTGTCCCCAGTCAGCTCCAGTCTTCACCAGATGTTGTCCCCAGTCAGCTCCAGTCTTCACCAGATGTTGTCCCCAGTCAGCTCCCCAGTCTTCACCTGAATGAACGTCAAAGGCAAAATCACAGACTGCATCACGTACTTGAGGAGGCGTCTAGCACACGTTCTTCACACATGATTTTCTTTAGCAGCCCAGGGAAAGAATAAAAAGCTGTCATTTCTTATTGCCATTTACAAGGGGTGTACATTGTATTTAAAATTTAACCCCTAAACCCTAACTGGAAACCTGTCCCTAAACCCTAAAATAGCATTTGAACAAATTCAGATTTTTCAAAAAGTTATTTTTTCATATTTTTGCAGGACATTAATAACTTATTGGTGACAGAGGGCAGTATTTTCGCGTCCAGATGAAATGCATGCCCAAATTCAACTGCCTGCTACTCATCCCGAGAAGGTAAGATATGCATATTATTATTAGATTTGGATAGAAAACACTCTGAAGTTTCTAAAACTGTTTGAATCATGTCTGTGAGTATAACAGAACTTATTTAGCAGGCGAAACCTCGAGGACAAAGCATTCAGATATTTTTTTTTTTTTTTTAGGTGTTGGGTTTTCATTGGAAATCCAGGTTTCTAAGGTACCTTCTTGCAGTTCCTATCGCTTCCACTGGATGTCAACAGTCTTTAGAATTGGTTGAGGTTATTCCTAAAGTAATGAAGAAGTACGGCCATCTTGAACGAGGGTCACTTGAAGTGTACTGTTAGATAGAGGCGCGTGACCAGGAAGCGTGCTATAGTTTTCCTCCTGTATGGAACACATCTTCAATTTTAGCGATTATTTACCTTAAAAAATACCTAAAGTTGTATTACAAAAGTAGTTTGAAATGTTTTGGCAAAGTTTACAGGTAACTTTTTTTTCATTTTCCTCTAGCATCTAAAGTTTCCTGAGACAGCTTGCCAGTTACTAGTAACGTGGGCTGAATGGGTCAGAAGCCAGCTAGCGATGCCAAGGTCACGGCTTTTTGTCAACAAACATCTTATACACGTATTAAATATACAGTTGCCTTCAAGCAGATCACTGTAGTTTTATTCTAGGACTTCAGGCAGAGGAGTAATAGCTACTTGTTTGTAGAACCGGGCGTCTTCACCAGATGTTGTCCCCAGTCAGCTCCAGTCTTCACCAGATGTTGTCCCCAGTCAGCTCCAGTCTTCACCAGATGTTGTCCACAGTCAGCTCCAGTCTTCACCAGATGTTGTCCCCAGTCAGCTCCAGTCTTCACCAGATGTTGTCCCCAGTCAGCTCCAGTCTTCACCAGATGTTGTCCCCAGTCAGCTCCAGTCTTCACCAGATGTTGTCCACAGTCAGCTCCAGTCTTCACCAGATGTTGTCCACAGTCCGCTCCAGTCTTCACCAGATGTTGTCCTCAGTCAGCTCCCCAGTCTTCACCAGATGTTGTCCCCAGTCAGCTCCAGTCTTCACCAGATGTTGTCCCCAGTCAGCCCCAGTCTTCACCAGATGTTGTCCTCAGTCAGCTCCCCAGTCTTCACCAGATGTTGTCCCCAGTCAGCTCCAGTCTTCACCAGATGTTGTCCTCAGTCAGCTCCCCAGTCTTCACCAGATGTTGTCCCCAGTCAGCTCCAGTCTTCACCAGATGTTGTCCCCAGTCAGCTCCAGTCTTCACCAGATGTTGTCCCCAGTCAGCTCCAGTCTTCACCAGAAGTTGTCCCCAGTCAGCTCCAGTCTTCACCAGATGTTGTCCCCAGTCAGCTCCAGTCTTCACCAGATGTTGTCCGCAGTCAGCTCCCCAGTCTTCACCAGATGTTGTCCCCAGTCAGCTCCAGTCTTCACCAGATGTTGTCCCCAGTCAGCTCCAGTCTTCACCAGATGTTGTCCCCAGTCAGCTCCAGTCTTCACCAGATGTTGTCCCCAGTCCGCTCCAGTCTTCACCAGATGTTGTCCCCAGTCAGCTCCAGTCTTCACCAGATGTTGTCCCCAGTCAGCTCCAGTCTTCACCAGATGTTGTCCCCAGTCAGCTCCCCAGTCTTCACCTGAATGAACGTCAAAGGCAAAATCACAGACTGCATCACGTACTTGAGGAGGCGTCTAGCACACGTTCTTCACACATGATTTTCTTTAGCAGCCCAGGGAAAGAATAAAAAGCTGTCATTTCTTATTGCCATTTACAAGGGGTGTACATTGTATTTAAAATTTAACCCCTAAACCCTAACTGGAAACCTGTCCCTAAACCCTAAAATAGCATTTGAACAAATTCAGATTTTTCAAAAAGTTATTTTTTCATATTTTTGCAGGACATTAATAACTTATTGGTGACAGAGGGCAGTATTTTCGCGTCCAGATGAAATGCATGCCCAAATTCAACTGCCTGCTACTCATCCCGAGAAGGTAAGATATGCATATTATTATTAGATTTGGATAGAAAACACTCTGAAGTTTCTAAAACTGTTTGAATCATGTCTGTGAGTATAACAGAACTTATTTAGCAGGCGAAACCTCGAGGACAAAGCATTCAGATATTTTTTTTTTTTTTTAGGTGTTGGGTTTTCATTGGAAATCCAGGTTTCTAAGGTACCTTCTTGCAGTTCCTATCGCTTCCACTGGATGTCAACAGTCTTTAGAATTGGTTGAGGTTATTCCTAAAGTAATGAAGAAGTACGGCCATCTTGAACGAGGGTCACTTGAAGTGTACTGTTAGATAGAGGCGCGTGACCAGGAAGCGTGCTATAGTTTTCCTCCTGTATGGAACACATCTTCAATTTTAGCGATTATTTACCTTAAAAAATACCTAAAGTTGTATTACAAAAGTAGTTTGAAATGTTTTGGCAAAGTTTACAGGTAACTTTTTTTTCATTTTCCTCTAGCATCTAAAGTTTCCTGAGACAGCTTGCCAGTTACTAGTAACGTGGGCTGAATGGGTCAGAAGCCAGCTAGCGATGCCAAGGTCACGGCTTTTTGTCAACAAACATCTTATACACGTATTAAATATACAGTTGCCTTCAAGCAGATCACTGTAGTTTTATTCTAGGACTTCAGGCAGAGGAGTAATAGCTACTTGTTTGTAGAACCGGGCGTCTTCACCAGATGTTGTCCCCAGTCAGCTCCAGTCTTCACCAGATGTTGTCCCCAGTCAGCTCCAGTCTTCACCAGATGTTGTCCACAGTCAGCTCCAGTCTTCACCAGATGTTGTCCCCAGTCAGCTCCAGTCTTCACCAGATGTTGTCCCCAGTCAGCTCCAGTCTTCACCAGATGTTGTCCCCAGTCAGCTCCAGTCTTCACCAGATGTTGTCCACAGTCAGCTCCAGTCTTCACCAGATGTTGTCCACAGTCCGCTCCAGTCTTCACCAGATGTTGTCCTCAGTCAGCTCCCCAGTCTTCACCAGATGTTGTCCCCAGTCAGCTCCAGTCTTCACCAGATGTTGTCCCCAGTCAGCCCCAGTCTTCACCAGATGTTGTCCTCAGTCAGCTCCCCAGTCTTCACCAGATGTTGTCCCCAGTCAGCTCCAGTCTTCACCAGATGTTGTCCTCAGTCAGCTCCCCAGTCTTCACCAGATGTTGTCCCCAGTCAGCTCCAGTCTTCACCAGATGTTGTCCCCAGTCAGCTCCAGTCTTCACCAGATGTTGTCCCCAGTCAGCTCCAGTCTTCACCAGAAGTTGTCCCCAGTCAGCTCCAGTCTTCACCAGATGTTGTCCCCAGTCAGCTCCAGTCTTCACCAGATGTTGTCCGCAGTCAGCTCCCCAGTCTTCACCAGATGTTGTCCCCAGTCAGCTCCAGTCTTCACCAGATGTTGTCCCCAGTCAGCTCCAGTCTTCACCAGATGTTGTCCCCAGTCAGCTCCAGTCTTCACCAGATGTTGTCCCCAGTCCGCTCCAGTCTTCACCAGATGTTGTCCCCAGTCAGCTCCAGTCTTCACCAGATGTTGTCCCCAGTCAGCTCCAGTCTTCACCAGATGTTGTCCCCAGTCAGCTCCCCAGTCTTCACCTGAATGAACGTCAAAGGCAAAATCACAGACTGCATCACGTACTTGAGGAGGCGTCTAGCACACGTTCTTCACACATGATTTTCTTTAGCAGCCCAGGGAAAGAATAAAAAGCTGTCATTTCTTATTGCCATTTACAAGGGGTGTACATTGTATTTAAAATTTAACCCCTAAACCCTAACTGGAAACCTGTCCCTAAACCCTAAAATAGCATTTGAACAAATTCAGATTTTTCAAAAAGTTATTTTTTCATATTTTTGCAGGACATTAATAACTTATTGGTGACAGAGGGCAGTATTTTCGCGTCCAGATGAAATGCATGCCCAAATTCAACTGCCTGCTACTCATCCCGAGAAGGTAAGATATGCATATTATTATTAGATTTGGATAGAAAACACTCTGAAGTTTCTAAAACTGTTTGAATCATGTCTGTGAGTATAACAGAACTTATTTAGCAGGCGAAACCTCGAGGACAAAGCATTCAGATATTTTTTTTTTTTTTTTTAGGTGTTGGGTTTTCATTGGAAATCCAGGTTTCTAAGGTACCTTCTTGCAGTTCCTATCGCTTCCACTGGATGTCAACAGTCTTTAGAATTGGTTGAGGTTATTCCTAAAGTAATGAAGAAGTACGGCCATCTTGAACGAGGGTCACTTGAAGTGTACTGTTAGATAGAGGCGCGTGACCAGGAAGCGTGCTATAGTTTTCCTCCTGTATGGAACACATCTTCAATTTTAGCGATTATTTACCTTAAAAAATACCTAAAGTTGTATTACAAAAGTAGTTTGAAATGTTTTGGCAAAGTTTACAGGTAACTTTTGAGATATTTTCTAGTCACGTTGGAACCGGTGTTTTTCTGGATCAAACGCGCCAAATAAATGGACATTTTGTAAATATATCGACGGAATTAATCGAACAAAAGGACCGTTTGTGATGTTTATGGGACATATTGGAGTGCCAACAGAAGAAGCTTGTCAAAGGTAAGGCATGAATTATATTTTTATTTCTGCGTTTTGTGTCGCGCCTGCAGGGTTGAAATATGTTTTCTCTCTTTGTTTACAACGGTGCTATCCTCAGATAATAGCATTGTTTGCTCTCGCCGAAAAGCCTTTTTGAAATCTGACATGTTGGCTGGATTCACAACGAGTGTAGCTTTAATTTGCTATCTTCCATGTGTGATTTAATGAAAGTTTGATTTTTATAGTAATTTATTGGAATTTGGCGCTCTGCATTTTCCCTGGCTTTTGGCCAGGTGGGACGTCCCACATATCCCAGAGAGGTTTTAAGGTGAAACATTAGGACATTGGGGTTCTGATAATGTAGTCAATGACAATATGCCACTGGGTCAAATATTTTTGCATCATCTTCACATAGTGAAGTCAGCTAATTAAACAAGAAAAACCAACGCTCTCGCTCTCTCTCCCTCTCTCTAGTTCCATCTCCCCTCCCTCTCTTTCTCTCTCTCTCTCTCCCTCTTTCTCCCTCTCTCTACTTCCTCTTCTTCTCTATCTCTCAATTCAATTAACTTCAATTCAATTTGCTTTATTGGCATGACGTAACAATGTACATATTGCCAAAGCTTATTTTGAATAATAACAATATTAAGATAAAATGAAGAATAAAAAATGTCAACGGGACAACAGTAACAACAATAACCAAGGGTCAAAATAACCTTACATTGAACGATAACAATAAGCATACAGTAGAGGACATGTGCAAGTTGATTGGTCTGTCAGTCACTGTCCCTCATCTTAAGGCAGGCAGCAATGTAGTGCCCTGCCAACCCACAGCTCTCTGCGTCCTCCCCCAACAGGACGGGTAGCCTATCCCTCCCCCAACAGGACGGGTAGCCTATCCCTCCCCCAACAGGACGGGTAGCCTATCCCTCCCCCAACAGGACGGGTAGCCTGTCCCTGCCCCAACAGGACGGGTAGCCTGTCCCTCCCCCAACAGGACGGGTAGCCTGTCCCTCCCCGAATAGGACGGGTAGCCTGTCCCTCCCCCAACAGGACGGGTAGCCTGTCCCTCCCCCAACAGGACGGGTAGCCTGTCCCTCCCCCAACAGGACGGGTAGCCTGTCCCTCCCCCAACAGGACGGGTAGCCTGTCCCTCCCCCAACAGGACGGGTAGCTTGTTCCTCCCCCAACAGGACGGGTAGCTGTCCCTCCCCCAACAGGACGGGTAGCTGTCCCTCCCCCAACAGGACGGGTAGCCTGTCCCTCCCCCAACAGGAC
Organism: Oncorhynchus clarkii lewisi; assembly: GCF_045791955.1. Lineage (NCBI taxonomy): Eukaryota > Metazoa > Chordata > Actinopteri > Salmoniformes > Salmonidae > Oncorhynchus > Oncorhynchus clarkii. The sequence goes on along the minus strand of NW_027261147.1, from coordinate 17,574 downwards.
AGGTAGCCTATCCCTCCCCCAACAGGACGGGTAGCCTGTCCCTCCCCCAACAGGACGGGTAGCCTGTCCCTCCCCCAACAGGACAGGTAGCCTATCCCTCCCCCAACAGGACGGGTAGCCTGTCCCTCCCCCAACAGGACGGGTAGCCTGTCCCTCCCCCAACAGGACGGGTAGCCTATCCTCATCAGAGAGGTCTTTGAAACCTTGAATATCTGTTACAAATCTGGGGAAATGACATTCTAATTGTTTTATATTTTTGACATTTTGTCAGGAAATGCAGTGTAACGGTCGTCGGTGGAAGGAGGTGAGGACCAAAGTGCAGCGTGGTTCATGTTCATGTCATTTATTTAAACAAACAAACAAACAAAAAGCACAACCGAAACCGCTCCTGTCCAACCCAAAACACACTAAACAGAACATATAAACACCCACAACTCAAGGGTGAAAAGTTTACATACACTCAATTAGTATTTGGTAGCACTGCCTTTAAATTGTTTCACTTGGGTCAAACATTTTGCCTTTCCACCATCATTTGCAAATAAATTCATTAAAAATCCTACAATGTGATTTTCTGGATTTTTTTTCTTCTCATTTTGTCTGTCATAGTTGAAGTGTACCTATGATGAAAATTACAGGCCTCTCTCATCTTTTTAAGTGGGAGAACTTGCACAATTGGTGGCTGACTAAATACTTTTTTGCCCCACTGTATGTGTATGTATGAATGGAGCATAATGTATGTGCAGTTTTATTCACGTTTTCAATTACTAATACAAATAATGTATTCAAATAATGAATTCTGATTATTGCATATATTGTAATGGACACCTATGATGTGTGTAAAATACGTATTTGAAGGTTGTACTGATTATAATGAGCTAATGCTAAGCTATTTGTACTGATTATAATGAGCTAATGCTAAGCTATTTGTACTGATTATAATGAGCTAATGCTAAGCTATTTGTACTGATTATAATGAGCTAATGCTAAGCTATTTGTACTGATTATAATGAGCTAATGCTAAGCTATCTGCCAGCTATGTGTGGCACCATGTTTGCTGACATTATACAATGCATTCTGGGAGTCACGTAATCTGTCAGACCAAAGATGTTATAATGAGGTGAAGGAATGGTTCACTCATCGTTCGGGTAAACTTCCGGAAGGGAATGAAGGGAAGTTCATAGACGACACACCACCTTCAACATGAATACTGTAAACAGACCAAACTCATCTTGTCTCCTCTTATTATCTTTGGTTGATGCAATAAAAACAAGCATGGAGGCACAAACTACCCCTCGTCAGATTACTTCTGATTTCTAGAAAGTGTTTTACTCAATTATTCTGATCAATGGTGAGCTCACCCATGATGTGATTCATTATAAATAATAATTGCTATTAGCGAACTCATATTGTAGTTTCTGTCAGCCGAGAGTTATAAAAATATGACCGCTTGTGTTGTGTCAATCTTTCCTCAGTTAGCGCTAGGACAAATGTGGTTGTCACAATCGTCGTAAGCATTCTCAGACCAAAGCGCTCGTCGTAAGCATTCTCAGACCAAAGCGCAGCGCGATATGGGTTCCACATGTTTATTCGAGGAAACGCACAAAAACAATAAAGAATAAATGAAACGTGACGTTCTGAGTGCTCACAGGCAACAACACAAAAACAAGATCCCACAAACACAGGTGGGAAAAATAACTACTTAAATATGATCCCCAATTAGAGACAACGATTACCAGCTGCCTCTAATTGGGCGTGATACAAAACACCAACATAGAAAAAGAAACTAGAACACAACATAGACATAGATATACTAGATCGCCCCCTAGTCAGTAGTCCCTAGTCAGTAGTCTACATTTTTCCAGTTTGGATGATTGTGTTGTGCTGTTGCTACTTCTGTAAATGTCTGAACATTGCATCCAAAAACAAACTGCTCACATTCTGGACAAAACTTTGTAAGGACTACAGGAACCACTGTAGAAGGATCACACCGGTTTGATCAAACGCTACAGGGACCACTGTAGAAGGATCACACCCGTGTGTTGGTACATGTGAAAAGGTTCATCTACCACACAGACCATAGCCTGGCGAGGCACAGTGCTATATTAACACACTACTTCACTTGCTTTGGCAATGTTAACATATGTTTCCCATGCCAATAAAGCCCTTAAATGTAATTTAATTGAGATAGAGAGGGGGAGAGAGAGACACACAGAGAGACACAGAGAGAGACACATAGAAGAGAGAGTGAGATTCCATCACACAGCTCTACAATGTCAAGAGATGAAACAAGAGAAGAGTCTCCTCAGCCAGCTGGTTCTGAGGCTCAGTTCACTGACCCAAACCAACCCCATAGAGCCTCAGCACAGCACTCAGCCAGCTGGTTCTGAGGCTCAGTTCACTGACCCAAACCAACCCCATAGAGCCTCTGCACAGCACTCAGCCAGCTGGTTCTGAGGCTCAGTTCACTGACCCAAACCAACCCCATAGAGCCTCAGCACAGCACTCAGCCAGCTGGTTCTGAGGCTCAGTTCACTGACCCAAACCAACCCCATAGAGCCTCAGCACAGCACTCAGCCAGCTGGTTCTGAGGCTCAGTTCACTGACCCAAACCAACCCCATAGAGCCTCAGCACAGCACTCAGCCAGCTGGTTCTGAGGCTCAGTTCACTGACCCAAACCAACCCCATAGAGCTTCAGCACAGCACTCAGCCAGCTGGTTCTGAGGCTCAGTTCACTGACCCAAACCAACCCCATAGAGCCTCAGCACAGCACTCAGCCAGCTGGTTCTGAGGCTCAGTTCACTGACCCAAACCAACCCCATAGAGCCTCAGCACAGCACTCAGCCAGCTGGTTCTGAGGCTCAGTTCACTGACCCAAACCAACCCCATAGAGCCTCAGCACAGCACTCAGCCAGCTGGTTCTGAGGCTCAGTTCACTGACCCAAACCAACCCCATAGAGCCTCAGCACAGCACTCAGCCAGCTGGTTCTGAGGCTCAGTTCACTGACCCAAACCAACCCCATAGAGCCTCAGCACAGCACTCAGCCAGCTGGTTCTGAGGCTCAGTTCACTGACCCAAACCAACCTCATAGAGCCTCAGCACAGCACTCAGCCAGCTGGTTCTGAGGCTCAGTTCACTGACCCAAACCAACCCCATAGAGCCTCAGCACAGCACTCAGCCAGCTGGTTCTGAGGCTCAGTTCACTGACCCAAACCAACCCCATAGAGCCTCAGCACAGCACTCAGCCAGCTGGTTCTGAGGCTCAGTTCACTGACCCAAACCAACCCCATAGAGCCTCAGCACAGCACTCAGCCAGCTGGTTCTGAGGCTCAGTTCACTGACCCAAACCAACCCCATAGAGCCTCAGCACAGCACTCAGCCAGCTGGTTCTGAGGCTCAGTTCACTGACCCAAACCAACCCCATAGAGCCTCAGCACAGCACTCAGCCAGCTGGTTCTGAGGCTCAGTTCACTGACCCAAACCAACCCCATAGAGCCTCAGCACAGCACTCAGCCAGCTGGTTCTGAGGCTCAGTTCACTGACCCAAACCAACCCCATAGAGCCTCAGCACAGCACTCAGCCAGCTGGTTCTGAGGCTCAGTTCACTGACCCAAACCAACCCCATAGAGCCTCAGCACAGCACTCAGCCAGCTGGTTCTGAGGCTCAGTTCACTGACCCAAACCAACCCCATAGAGCCTCAGCACAGCACTCAGCCAGCTGGTTCTGAGGCTCAGTTCACTGACCCAAACCAACCCCATAGAGCCTCAGCACAGCACTCAGCCAGCTGGTTCTGAGGCTCAGTTCACTGACCCAAACCAACCCCATAGAGCCTCAGCACAGCACTCAGCCAGCTGGTTCTGAGGCTCAGTTCACTGACCCAAACCAACCCCATAGAGCCTCAGCACAGCACTCAGCCAGCTGGTTCTGAGGCTCAGTTCACTGACCCAAACCAACCCCATAGAGCCTCAGCACAGCACTCAGCCAGCTGGTTCTGAGGCTCAGTTCACTGACCCAAACCAACCCCATAGAGCCTCAGCACAGCAATCAGCCAGCTGGTTCTGAGGCTCAGTTCACTGACCCAAACCAACCCCATAGAGCCTCAGCACAGCACTCAGCCAGCTGGTTCTGAGGCTCAGTTCACTGACCCAAACCAACCCCATAGAGCCTCAGCACAGCACTCAGCCAGCTGGTTCTGAGGCTCAGTTCACTGACCCAAACCAACCCCATAGAGCCTCAGCACAGCACTCAGCCAGCTGGTTCTGAGGCTCAGTTCACTGACCCAAACCAACCCCATAGAGCCTCAGCACAGCACTCAGCCAGCTGGTTCTGAGGCTCAGTTCACTGACCCAAACCAACCCCATAGAGCCTCAGCACAGCACTCAGCCAGCTGGTTCTGAGGCTCAGTTCACTGACCCAAACCAACCCCATAGAGCCTCAGCACAGCACTCAGCCAGCTGGTTCTGAGGCTCAGTTCACTGACCCAAACCAACCCCATAGAGCCTCAGCACAGCACTCAGCCAGCTGGTTCTGAGGCTCAGTTCACTGACCCAAACCAACCCCATAGAGCCTCAGCACAGCACTCAGCCAGCTGGTTCTGAGGCTCAGTTCACTGACCCAAACCAACCCCATAGAGCCTCAGCACAGCACTCAGCCAGCTGGTTCTGAGGCTCAGTTCACTGACCCAAACCAACCCCATAGAGCCTCAGCACAGCACTCAGCCAGCTGGTTCTGAGGCTCAGTTCACTGACCCAAACCAACTTCATAGAGCCTCAGCACAGCACTCAGCCAGCTGGTTCTGAGGCTCAGTTCACTGACCCAAACCAACCCCATAGAGCCTCAGCACAGCACTCAGCCAGCTGGTTCTGAGGCTCAGTTCACTGACCCAAACCAACCCCATAGAGCCTCAGCACAGCACTCAGCCAGCTGGTTCTGAGGCTCAGTTCACTGACCCAAACCAACCCCATAGAGCCTCAGCACAGCACTCAGCCAGCTGGTTCTGAGGCTCAGTTCACTGACCCAAACCAACCCCATAGAGCCTCAGCACAGCACTCAGCCAGCTGGTTCTGAGGCTCAGTTCACTGACCCAAACCAACCCCATAGAGCCTCAGCACAGCACTCAGCCAGCTGGTTCTGAGGCTCAGTTCACTGACCCAAACCAACCCCATAGAGCCTCAGCACAGCACTCAGAAAATCTGGCCCAACCAAATCATCACATAGCAAAAAGAAAAATACATCACGTATTGGAAAGACACCACAACAAAATCAAAGTAAACTTCAATGCTATTTGTCTCTAAACAGACAGTACATGGTGGCAGACTATCTGACCACAGTGAATGGTAGAAAACTGAGGAAAACACTGACTACAGTGAGCACAGTCTGGCTATAGAGACCAGTCGTCACAGACAAACCTAGCGACCCAGAAAGGACAGGCTGTGCTCACTCTGCTCCAGGGGAGAGGTAGAGACAGAGTTGCATTTCCTATTACTCAGACCTAAGAAAATCTTTCATTCCCAAAATTATCATTCAGTACAAAGAATTTGAAACTATAAAATGAAGAAAAAAATGTAATATTTATTGGGTGAAAAGCCAAAATGTGCAGTTTTGGCAGCCAAATGTGTCCTCCTGCCAAAACTTGAGGGACAGCCAGTGAAAAGTGCAATGTATTGTCAATAGAATTTCCCATGTAGTTTTGGCTTTCATACCATGTCATGTGGCTTCGCAGTCAGGTTGAGGCTGGTCTACTACTATTGCATTAATGTAATATTATTCTCATTAATATCGTTGTTGTTGATGGTAATTCCACTTCCACTACCATTGGGGCGGCAGATATCCTAGTGGCTAGAGTGTTGGGCCAGTAACCAGCAGATATCCCAGTGGTTAGAGTGTTGGGCCAGTAACCAGCAGATATCCCAGTGGTTAGAGTGTTGGGCCAGTAACCAGCAGATATCCTAGTGGTTAGAGTGTTGGGCCAGTAACCAGCAGATATCCCAGTGGCTAGAGTGTTGGGCCAGTAACCAGCAGATATCCTAGTGGTTAGAGTGTTGGGCCAGTAACCAGCAGATATCCCAGTGGTTAGAGTGTTGGGCCAGTAACCAGCAGATATCCCAGTGGTTAGAGTGTTGGGCCAGTAACCAGCAGATATCCCAGTGGTTAGAGTGTTGGGCCAGTAACCAGCAGATATCCCAGTGGTTAGAGTGTTGGGCCAGTAACCAGCAGATATCCTAGTGGTTAGAGTGTTGGGCCAGTAACCAGCAGATATCCCAGTGGCTAGAGTGTTGGGCCAGTAACCAGCAGATATCCTAGTGGTTAGAGTGTTGGGCCAGTAACCAGCAGATATCCTAGTGGTTAGAGTGTTGGGCCAGTAACCAGCAGATATCCTAGTGGTTAGAGTGTTGGGCCAGTAACCAGCAGATATCCTAGTGGTTAGAGTGTTGGGCCAGTAACCAGCAGATATCCTAGTGGTTAGAGTGTTGGGCCAGTAACCAGCAGATATCCTAGTGGTTAGAGTGTTGGGCCAGTAACCAGCAGATATCCTAGTGGTTAGAGTGTTGGGCCAGTAGCCAGCAGATATCCTAGTGGTTAGAGTGTTGGGCCAGTAACCAGCAGATATCCTAGTGGTTAGAGTGTTGGGCCAGTAACCAGCAGATATCCTAGTGGTTAGAGTGTTGGGCCAGTAACCAGCAGATATCCTAGTGGTTAGAGTGTTGGGCCAGTAACCGAAAGGTAGTTCTGCCCCTGAACAATGCAGTTAACCCAGTTAACCTAGTTACTGAAAGGTTGTTCTGCCCCTGAACAAGGCAGTTAACCCACTGTTCCCCGGTAGGCCGTCATTGAAAATAAGAATTTGTTCTTAACTGACTTGTTGCCCGGTTAAATAAAGGTTAAATAAAATACATAAAATAAATGAAGACAAGAGAGAGAGAGAGAAGACAACAGCACAGAGAGAGAAGAAGAAGAGACAAGAAGATAAGAGAACAGAGAGAGAAGAGAAGACAACAGCACAGAGAGAGAAGAAGAAGAGACAAGAAGATAAGAGAACAGAGAGAGAAGAGAAGACAACAGCACAGAGAGAGAAGAAGAAGAGACAAGAAGATAAGAGAACAGAGAGAGAAGAGAAGACAACAGGAGAGAGAGAGAAGAAGAGAAGAGAAGATAAGAGAACAGACAGAGAGAGAAGAAAAAGTCAACAGAGAGTGAGAAGAGAAGGCAAGAGAGGGAGAGAGAGAAGAGCAGACAACAGAGATAGAGAGAGAAGGGCAGACAACAGAGATAGAGAGAGAAGGGCAGACAACAGAGATAGAGAGAGAAGGGCAGACAACAGAGATAGAGAGAGAGGGCAGACAACAGAGATAGAAAGAGAGAGTGAAAAGAGAGAAAAGAGAACTGAAAAAAACAGGAGGGCTTCTTAAAGAAAAACTAACAGGTCTGTGAGAGCTGGAATTCTTACTGGTTGGTAGGTGATCAAATACTTATGTCATGCAATAAAATGCTAATTAATTACTTAAAAATCATACAATGTGATTTTCTGGATTTTTGTTTTAGATTCCGTCTCTCACAGTTGAAGTGTACCTATGATAAAAATAACAGACCTCTACATGCTTTGTAAGTAGGAAAACCTGCAAAATTGGCAGTGTATCAAATACTTGTTCTCCCGACTGTACATCAATGAATTAGCTGACATGTTGGACCATTCTCCAGCCCCAGGACTCACACTATTTGACACAGAGGTAAAATACCTGCTATATGCTGAGGATTTGGATATTCTATCACAAACCAAAGAAGGTCTTCAACAGAACCTTAACATTCTAGAGCAAAATTGCCATAATTGGGCCCTGGCAGGAAATCACATTTAAAGAAAAAACCCAGATTTCAGAAACACAAATGTAAATTCTCCCAGAACAACACCATAATTGAACATACTACCTTGGTCTGACCATATCTGCACCAGGAAACTTTAATATGGCAGACCAGCCCGCAGAGCATTGTACGCCATAAAAATGACATTTTGGAAAATCAACATCCCAATTAGAATTCGGACCCAAACATTTGACAGTGTAATCCTACCAATAGCTCTTTACGGAAGTGAGGTTTGGGGGCCACTCAATAAACTGGACTTTAAAATGTGGGACAAACGTCAGATGTGTGGGTACTGGTAGCGAAGTCAGGTGCAGGAGACCAGAGACCATCTGTGAACAGGTGCACACTTTATTTGGGCAAAACGCGTAAAACAGTCACAAGAATCACGTTTAACAAGAAACATCTTCGTGAAAAATAACACGGGAAAAAACAAGCCAGTCTGGCGCGTCAACAATACCCACGTAACACAAACAATCTCACACAAAGACATGATGGGGAACAGAGGAGTAAATACATGTAGATTGATTGGGGAATGAAAACCAGGTGTGCAGGGAACAAGACAAAACAAATGGATACATGAAAAATGGAGCGGCGATGGCTAGAAAGCCGGTGACGTCGACCGCCGAACGAACAAGGAGCGGAGCCGACTTCGGTGGAAGTCGTGACAACAAACGTCCAATTGAAGCCCAATATGCAGAATTCTGTTGGAAAATTCTACAAGTCCAATGAAATGCTTGTAGGGCAGAATTGGGCCGCTTTCCAGTGCTAAAGAAATACAGAAAATATCTAAACAAAATCTGCTACGTCTAAATTCAAGTCCAAATTCAAGTCTGCAATTTAAAGCACTTCAAACCCAAGAGCTGAGCTCAGAAACGAGCCCTCTCAGTCAGCTGGTGTTGGACCTAACCAACCAAGCTGAACCCAGAATCGAACCAATCAAATTACTCATATTTACAACATTTGAAAATACAAAACAAATTTCCAAAGCCGACTAAATTGCTATCTGACCCTAAACAGAGAATATGAATTGGCTGATTATCTCTACTCTGTCAGAGATAAGAAGCAGAGACAGATCCTTACCAAGTACAGGCTGAGTGACCACCGTTTGGCAATAGAAACCGACAGACATAAAAAGACATGGCTACCCAAAGAGGAGCGTGTATGTGGTCACTGCATGACAGGGGAGGTAGAGACAGAGATGCACTTTCTCCTTTACTGTGATAAATATTCCACACAAAGAGATTCATTACCGAGAGAGCGAGAGAGAGAGAAGAGAAGACAACCGAGAGAGAGAAGAGAAGACAGCAGAGAGAGAGAGAACAGAAGACAACAGAGAAAGAGAGGGAGAGAGAGAGAAGACAACAGAGAGAGAGAGAGAATACAACAGACAGAGAGAGAGAAGAGAAACCAAGAGAGAGAGAGATAAGACAACAGAGAGAGAGAGAGAGAGAGAGAGAGAGAGAGAAGACAACAGAGAGAGAAAGAGGGAGAGAGAGAGAGAGAAGAGAAGACAACAGAGAGAGAAAGAGAGGGAGAGAGAGAGAGAGAAGACAACAGACAGAGAAAGAGAGGGAGAGAGAGAGAGAGAAGACAACAGACAGAGAAAGAGAAGAGAAACCAAGAGAGAGAGAAGAGAAGAGAATACAACAGAGAGAGACGCATAATTCTGCAAAAATATCCTCTGTGTACAACGTAGAACACCAAATGATGCATGCAGAGCAGAGTAAGGCCGATACCCACTAATTATCAAAATACAGAAAAGAGCCATACAATTCTACAACCACCTAAAAGGAAGTGATTACACAGATCCACAAATAATTCTAAAACAAACCCAATTTTGATAAACTCCTATATCTACTGGGTGAAATACCACAGTTTGTCATCACAACAGCAAGATTTGTGACCTGTTGCCACAAGAAAAGGGCAACCAGTGAAAAACAACCAGCATTGTAAATACAACCCATATTTATGCTTATTTATTTTCCCTTGTGTCCTTTAACCATTTGTACATTGTTAAAACACTGTATATATATATAATATGACATTTGTAATGTCTTTATTGTTTTGAAACTTCTGTATGTGTAATGTTTACTGTTAATTTGTATTGTTTATTTCACTTTATATATTATCTACCTCACTTGCTTTGGCAATGTTAACACGTTTCCCATGCCAATAAAGCCCCTTGAATTGGATGGAATTGAGAAGACAACATAAAGAGAAGCGAAGACAACAGAGAGAAGAGAAGACAACAGAGAGAAGAGAAGACAACAGAGAGAAGAGAAGACAACAGAGAGAAGAGAAGACAACAGAGAGAAGAGAAGACAACAGAGAGAAGAGAAGACAACAGAGAGAAGAGAAGACAACAGAGAGAGGGAAGAGTAAAAAGGGAAAATTGAATACAGACACTGTGGGTTTTTAGTCAGCGATAAGAGGAAGGGAGATGAGGAGTGGTGGAGGGAGGGAGGGAGGGAGGGAGGGAGGGAGGGAGGGAGGGAGGGAGGGAGGGAGGGAGGGAGGGAGGGAGGGAGGGAGGGAGGGAGTATCTGTGGGTTTACAATGGCTTCTGTCTGTTTGCCAAACAGAGTCCCAGCCAAGAGGTTCCATTATACTGATCTCGCCATCATTTATATAGTGTGTGTGTATGTGTGTGTGTGTGTGTATGTGTTTGTGTGTGTATGTGTGTGAGTTTTGACGTTAAATTTGCATGCTGGAAGATTCAAGGATAGGAATTTATGGAATGGGAAGATGAAAGAGTGAGAGAGACAGAGAGAGAGGGGGAGAGAGAGAAGGAGAGAGAGAGAGAGAGTGAAAGAAAGGGAGATGGAGATGGGGATAGGGGTTACATGGGGATAGGAGTCTTGTCCGATGCACTCATGCTGGGTTGTTTAAACCAATGAAGATAACAGGATGGGTACTACTGCTCTCTTTTCATACCCACCCCCTTCTCTCTCTCTGCCTCTCTCTCCACCCCCCCTCTCTCTTTCTCCCTCTCCTTCCCCTCCATCACTTTTTAAAGAGACTGAGGAAGGGGGTGGAAAGGTAATGATGGATCGATGAGAGTTGATAGAGTGATGTACTCTTTCTTTTTGTCTTGGCTGACCTAAAGGAACGTTTGGCTTAGACACACTTCCTGATTGTCTCTGGATCACTTCCTGGTTTGGCCTGTATAGCACATACTGAAAACACTTATAAAATAACACAGCAGTGACCACACTAGACAACACTCACACCAAACACACCACTCACGCACCCACACACACACACACACACACTGACTCTATCACTCACTGACTCACACACACAAACACACGAGTACACAATCACACACACACACTCCGTTCTCTTTTGCCAAAGTCCCTATACGCTCAACAACAGACACGGGCCAACTGGCCAGCAGCCTTCCTCCTGCCATGATCTGGTTCCATCACATCATTATGACAGTCAACAGAAGCTCTGGTCTACAGTAGTCTGGAGGACAGCTCTTCTCACATCACATCATTATGACAGTCAACAGAAGCTCTAGTCTACAGTAGTCTGGAGGACAGCTCTTCTCACATCATTATGACAGTCAACAGAAGCTCTGGTCTACAGTAGTCTGGAGGACAGCTCTTCTTACATCATTATGACAGTCAACAGAAGCTCTGGTCTACAGGAGTCTGGAGGACAGCTCTTCTTACATCATTATGACAGTCAACAGAAGCTCTGGTCTACAGGAGTCTGGAGGACAGCTCTTCTTACATCATTATGACAGTCAACAGAAGCTCTGGTCTACAGGAGTCTGGAGGACAGCTCTTCTCACATCACATCATTATGACAGTCAACAGAAGCTCTAGTCTACAGTAGTCTGGAGGACAGCTCTTCTCACATTATTATGACAGTCAACAGAAGCTCTGGTCTACAGTAGTCTGGAGGACAGCTCTTCTCACATCATTATGACAGTCAACAGAAGCTGTAATCTACAGTAGTCTGGATGACAGCTCTTCTCACATCATTATGACAGTCAACAGAAGCTCTAGTCTACAGTAGTCTGGAGGACAGCTCTTCTCACATCATTATGACAGTCAACAGAAGCTCTAGTCTACAGTAGTCTGGAGGACAGCTCTTCTTACATCATTATGACAGTCAACAGAAGCTCTAGTCTACAGTAGTCTGGATGACAGCTCTTCTCACATCATTATGACAGTCAACAGAAGCTCTAGTCTACAGTAGTCTGGAGGACAGCTCTTCTCACATCATTATGACAGTCAACAGAAGCTCTAGTCTACAGTAGTCTGGATGACAGCTCTTCTCACATCATTATGACAGTCAACAGAAGCTCTAGTCTACAGTAGTCTGGAGGACAGCTCTTCTTACATCATTATGACAGTCAACAGAAGCTCTGGTCTACAGGAGTCTGGAGGACAGCTCTTCTCACATCATTATGACAGTCAACAGAAGCTCTAGTCTACAGTAGTCTGGATGACAGCTCTTCTCACATCATTATGACAGTCAACAGAAGCTCTAGTCTACAGTAGTCTGGAGGACAGCTCTTCTCACATCATTATGACAGTCAACAGAAGCTCTAGTCTACAGTAGTCTGGAGGACAGCTCTTCTCACATCACATCATTATGACAGTCAACAGAAGCTCTAGTCTACAGTAGTCTGGAGGACAGCTCTTCTCATCTCTTATTCCATTTTATACCATTGTTGAATACTCGTTTCTGATTGGCTTGAAGGGGCATTCTAGAGCGTGTGTTATTTCCGTACTTTATGCACTGCAATAATCAATGGCTTCGACGAACCTTTTTACACGGTATATTTTTGGTCTGTGTTTGAAAGCAGCAGTCGAATTGAAAACATTATTGCCATGGTTAAATTCGATTTTCATAATAGCAAGCTAGGACCGATGGTTCGGCTAGCTGCACTAGCAAGTCTGTTTGGTTACCATGGCAACCGCTGTAGCTATGTGGCAAACTTGCTAGCTACTGCAGGGGATGATGTGTCATTTCTACTGGCAAATGAATTACATTTCGAGCGGCAAAAAAAAAAAGTTAAATTACAGCCATGGTATGAAAGAGATAATCAACTCAGAGCTCTGCGTTCTCTGGAAAACAATCCAACGGCACTAACACACCTTCCACGTCATTATTTTCCAGAGAACACAAAGCCCCTCGTTGATTATCCCTTACTTAAACAGAAGAGCGAGAATGAGAGAAAAGAAAGGGAGAAGATAGGTTGTTATGGAGGGACGAGGGGTTGAGAGAGAGGGACATTTATACTAGTTTTTCTCAGTGTGTGTGTGTGTGTGTGTGTGTGTGTGTGTATCTTGCCCACCTCCCTTCTCTGTCCTCGTAGCTTTGTGTGTCTGTGTCTCTGCACATGTGCGTGGGCCTGCTGAATGGTTGCCTGTGGGCTTGTGAGCCTACGTGCTTGTGTACCTTGCCCACCTCCCCACTCTGTCCTTATAGCTTTGTGTGTTCGTGTCTCTGCATGCTTGCCTGTGGGCTTGTGGGCCTACGTGTGTGTGTGTGTGTGTGTGTGTGTGTGTGTGTGTGTGTGTGTGTGTGTGTGTGTGTGTGTGTGTGTGTGTGTGTGTGTGTGTGTGTGTGTGTGTGTGTGCACACTCCTATACTTCTTAAGATTATTTGTAAAAAATAAGTTAAGTCCTTACAGGGTGATGCAGTGTTGAAGGCCTGTATATGAACCTGACAGGGTGATGCAGTGTTGAAGGCCTGTAGATGAACCTGACAGGGTGCTCCAGTGTTGAAGGCCTGTAGATGAACCTGACAGGGTGATGCAGTGTTGAAGGGAAATAGATGAACCTGACAGGGTGATGCAGTGTTGAAGGCCTGTAGATGAACCTGACAGGGTGCTCCAGTGTTGAAGGCCTGTAGATGAACCTGACAGGGTGATGCAGTGTTGAAGGCCTGTAGATGAACCTGACAGGGTGCTATAGTGTTGAAGGCCTGTAGATGAACCTGACAGGGTGCTCCAGTGTTGAAGGCCTGTAGATGAACCTGACAGGGTGCTCCAGTGTTGAAGGGATATAGATGAACCTGACAGGGTGCTCCAGTGTTGAAGGGATATAGATGAACCTGACAGGGTGCTATAGTGTTGAAGGCCTGTAGATGAACCTGACAGGGTGATGGAGTGTTGAAGGGATGTAGATGAACCTGACAGGGTGCTATAGTGTTGAAGGCCTGTAGATGAACCTGACAGGGTGCTCCAGTGTTGAAGGGATATAGATGAACCTGACAGGGTGCTATAGTGTTGAAGGCCTGTAGATGAACCTGACAGGGTGCTCGAGTGTTGAAGGGATATAGATGAACCTGACAGGGTGCTATAGTGTTGAAGGCCTGTAGATGAACCTGACAGGGTGCTCCAGTGTTGAAGGGATATTGATGAACCTGACAGGGTGCTCCAGTGTTGAAGGGATATAGATGAACCTGACAGGGTGCTGTAGTGTTGAAGGCCTGTATATGAACCTGACAGGGTGCTCCAGTGTTGAAGGGATATAGATGGACCTGACAGGGTGCTGCAGTGTTGAAGGCCTGTAGATGAACCTGACAGGGTGCTCCAGTGCTGAAGGCCTGTAGATGAACCTGACAGGGTGATGGAGTGTTGAAGGGGTATAGATGAACGTGACAGGGTGATGGAGTGTTGAAGGGGTATAGATGAACGTGACAGGGTGATGGAGTGTTGAAGGGGTATAGATGAACGTGACAGGGTGATGGAGTGTTGAAGGGGTATAGATGAACGTGACAGGGTGATGGAGTGTTGAAGGGGTATAGATGAACGTGACAGGGTGATGGAGTGTTGAAGGGGTATAGATGAACGTGACAGGGTGATGGAGTGTTGAAGGGGTATAGATGAACGTGACAGGGTGATGGAGTGTTGAAGGGGTATAGATGAACGTGACAGGGTGCTCCAGTGTTGAAGGGGTATAGATGAACGTGACAGGGTGCTGGAGTGTTGAAGGGGTATAGATGAACGTGACAGGGTGATGGAGTGTTGAAGGGGTATAGATGAACGTGACAGGGTGATGGAGTGTTGAAGGGGTATAGATGAACGTGACAGGGTGATGGAGTGTTGAAGGGGTATAGATGAACGTGACAGGGTGCTCCAGTGTTGAAGGGGTATAGATGAACGTGACAGGGTGATGGAGTGTTGAAGGGGTATAGATGAACGTGACAGGGTGCTCCAGTGTTGAAGGCCTGTAGATGAACCTGACAGGGTGCTCCAGTGTTGAAGGGGTATAGATGAACGTGACAGGGTGATGGAGTGTTGAAGGGGTATAGATGAACGTGACAGGGTGATGGAGTGTTGAAGGGGTATAGATGAACGTGACAGGGTGATGGAGTGTTGAAGGGGTATAGATGAACGTGACAGGGTGATGGAGTGTTGAAGGGGTATAGATGAACGTGACAGGGTGATGGAGTGTTGAAGGGGTATAGATGAACGTGACAGGGTGATGGAGTGTTGAAGGGGTATAGATGAACGTGACAGGGTGATGGAGTGTTGAAGGGGTATAGATGAACGTGACAGGGTGATGGAGTGTGTAGATGAACGTGACAGGGTGATGGAGTGTTGAAGGGGTATAGATGAACGTGACAGGGTGATGGAGGGTGAAGGGGTATAGAGGGGTATAGATGAACGTGACAGGGTGATGGAGTGTTGAAGGGGTATAGATGAACGTGACAGGGTGATGGAGTGTTGAAGGGGTATAGATGAACGTGACAGGGTGATGGAGTGTTGAAGATGAACGTGACAGGGTGATGGAGTGTTGAAGGGGTATAGATGAACGTGACAGGGTGATGGAGTGTTGAAGGGGTATAGATGAACGTGACAGGGTGACAGGGTGCTCCAGTGTTGAAGGGGTATAGATGAACGTGACAGGGTGATGGAGTGTTGAAGGGGTATAGATGAACGTGACAGGGTGATGGAGTGTTGAAGGGGTATAGATGAACGTGACAGGGTGATGGAGTGTTGAAGGGGTATAGATGAACGTGACAGGGTGAGTGTTGAAGGGGTATAGATGAACGTGACAGGGTGTGTGTTGAAGGGGTATAGATGAACGTGACAGGGTGATGGAGTGTAGATGAACCTGACAGGGTGCTCCAGTGTTGAAGGGGTATAGATGAACGTGACAGGGTGATGGAGTGTTGAAGGGGTATAGATGAACGTGACAGGGTGATGGAGTGTTGAAGGGGTATAGATGAACGTGACAGGGTGATGGAGTGTTGAAGGGGTATAGATGAACGTGACAGGGTGATGGAGTGTTGAAGGGGTATAGATGAACGTGACAGGGTGATGGAGGCCTGTTGAAGGGGTATAGATGAACGTGACAGGGTGATGGAGTGTTGAAGGGGTATAGATGAACGTGACAGGGTGATGGAGTGTTGAAGGGGTATAGATGAACGTGACAGGGTGATGGAGTGTTGAAGGGGTATAGATGAACGTGACAGGGTGATGGAGTGTTGAAGGGGTATAGATGAACGTGACAGGGTGATGGAGTGTTGAAGGGGTATAGATGAACGTGACAGGGTGATGGAGTGTTGAAGGGGTATAGATGAACGTGACAGGGTGATGGAGTGTTGAAGGGGTATAGATGAACGTGACAGGGTGATGGAGTGTTGAAGGGGTATAGATGAACGTGACAGGGTGATGGAGTGTTGAAGGGGTATAGATGAACGTGACAGGGTGATGGAGTGTTGAAGGGGTATAGATGAACGTGACAGGGTGATGGAGTGTTGAAGGGGTATAGATGAATAGATGAACGTGACAGGGTGATGGAGTGTTGAAGGGGTATAGATGAACGTGACAGGGTGATGGAGTGTTGAAGGGGTATAGATGAACGTGACAGGGTGCTCCAGTGTTGAAGGGGTATAGATGAACGTGACAGGGTGATGGAGTGTTGAAGGGGTATAGATGAACGTGACAGGGTGCTCCAGTGTTGAAGGGGTATAGATGAACGTGACAGGGTGCTAGTTGATGGGGTATAGATGAACGTGACAGGGTGACAGGGTGCTCCAGTGTTGAAGGGGTATAGATGAACCTGATGGAGTGTTGAAGGGGTATAGATGAACACAGGGTGCTCCAGTGTTGAAGGGGTATAGATGAACGTGACAGGGTGATGGAGTGTTGAAGGGGTATAGATGAACGTGACAGGGTGATGGAGTGTTGAAGGGGTATAGATGAACGTGACAGGGTGATGGAGTGTTGAAGGGGTATAGATGAACGTGACAGGGTGATGGAGTGTTGAAGGGGTGTAGATGAACGTGACAGGGTGATGGAGTGTTGAAGGGGTGTAGATGAACATGACAGGGTGATGGAGTGTTGAAGGGGTATAGATGAACGTGACAGGGTGATGGAGGGTGAACGTGATGGAGTGTTGAAGGGGTATAGATAGATGAACGTGACAGGGTGATGATGAGTGTTGAAGGGGTATAGATGAACGTGACAGGGTGATGGAGTGTTGAAGGGGTATAGATGAACGTGACAGGGTGATGGAGTGTTGAAGGGGTATAGATGAACGTGACAGGGTGATGGAGTGTGAACGTGAAGGGGTATAGATGAACGTGACAGGGTGATGGAGTGTTGAAGGGGTATAGATGAACGTGACAGGGTGATGGAGTGTTGAAGGGGTATAGATGAACGTGACAGGGTGATGGAGTGTTGAAGGGGTATAGATGAACGTGACAGGGTGATGGAGTGTTGAAGGGGTATAGATGAACGTG
>NW_027261146.1:837500-844960 GCF_045791955.1 Oncorhynchus clarkii lewisi | reverse complement strand
TAGTGATTTAAATTCAGCAGACACTTTTTACCAGCCATAGTATCTAGTGATTTAAATTCAGCAGACACTTTTTACCAGCTATAGTATCTAGTGATTTAAATTCAGCAGACACTTTTTACCAGCCATAGTATCTAGTGATTTAAATTCAGCAGACACTTTTTACCAGCCATAGTATCTAGTGATTTAAATTCAGCAGACACTTTTTACCAGCTATAGTATCTAGTGATTTAAATTCAGCAGACACTTTTTACCAGCCATAGTATCTAGTGATTTAAATTCAGCAGACACTTTTTACCAGCTATAGTATCTAGTGATTTAAATTCAGCAGACACTTTTTACCAGCCATAGTATCTAGTGATTTAAATTCAGCAGACACTTTTTACCAGCTATAGTATCTAGTGATTTAAATTCAGCAGACACTTTTTACCAGCCATAGTATCTAGTGATTTAAATTCAGCAGACACTTTTTACCAGCTATAGTATCTAGTGATTTAAATTCAGCAGACACTTTTTACCAGCTATAGTATCTAGTGATTTAAATTCAGCAGACACTTTTTACCAGCCATAGTATCTAGTGATTTAAATTCAGCAGACACTTTTTACCAGCTATAGTATCTAGTGATTTAAATTCAGCAGACACTTTTTACCAGCTATAGTATCTAGTGATTTAAATTCAGCAGACACTTTTTACCAGCCATAGTATCTAGTGATTTAAATTCAGCAGACACTTTTTACCAGCTATAGTATCTAGTGATTTAAATTCAGCAGACACTTTTTACCAGCCATAGTATCTAGTGATTTAAATTCAGCAGACACTTTTTACCAGCCATAGTATCTAGTGATTTAAATTCAGCAGACACTTTTTACCAGCTATAGTATCTAGTGATTTAAATTCAGCAGACACTTTTTACCAGCCATAGTATCTAGTGATTTAAATTCAGCAGACACTTTTTACCAGCCATAGTATCTAGTGATTTAAATTCAGCAGACACTTTTTACCAGCCATAGTATCTAGTGATTTAAATTCAGCAGACACTTTTTACCAGCCATAGTATCTAGTGATTTAAATTCAGCAGACACTTTTTACCAGCCATAGTATCTAGTGATTTAAATTCAGCAGACACTTTTTACCAGCCATAGTATCTAGTGATTTAAATTCAGCAGACACTTTTTACCAGCCATAGTATCTAGTGATTTAAATTCAGCAGACACTTTTTACCAGCCATAGTATCTAGTGATTTAAATTCAGCAGACACTTTTTACCAGCCATAGTATCTAGTGATTTAAATTCAGCAGACACTTTTTACCAGCCATAGTATCTAGTGATTTAAATTCAGCAGACACTTTTTACCAGCCATAGTATCTAGTGATTTAAATTCAGCAGACACTTTTTACCAGCCATAGTATCTAGTGATTTAAATTCAGCAGACACTTTTTACCAGCTATAGTATCTAGTGATTTAAATTCAGCAGACACTTTTTACCAGCTATAGTATCTAGTGATTTAAATTCAGCAGACACTTTTTACCAGCCATAGTATCTAGTGATTTAAATTCAGCAGACACTTTTTACCAGCTATAGTATCTAGTGATTTTTACCTGCCTAAAAAAAAGCTACATTGAATAGACCAAGAAAACTCATCAACGTGCTAACGACTATCACAGAAAACTCATCAACGTGCTAACGACTATCACAGAAAACTCATCAACGTGCTAACGACTATCACAGAAAACTCATCAACGTGCTAACGACTCTATCACAACGAAAACTCATCAACGTGCTAACGACTATCACAGAAAACTCATCAACGTGCTAACGACTATCACTATCAACGTGCTAACGACTATCACACTCATCAACGTGCTAACGACTATCACAGAAAACTCATCAACGTGCTAACGACTATCACAGAAAACTCATCAACGTGCTAACGACTATCACAGAAAACTCATCAACGTGCTAACGACTATCACAGAAAACTCATCAACGTGCTAACGACTATCACAGAAAACTCATCAACGTGCTAACGACTATCACAGAAAACTCATCAACGTGCTAACGACTATCACAGAAAACTCATCAACGTGCTAATGACTATCACAGAAAACTCATCAACGTGCTAACTATCACAGACTATCACAACGACTATCACACTCATCAACGTGCTAACGACTATCACAGAAAACTCATCAACGTGCTAACGACTATCACAGACTATCACAGAAAACTCATCAACGTGCTAACGACTATCACAGAAAACTCATCAACGTGCTAACGACTATCACAGAAAACTCATCAACGTGCTAACGACTATCACAGAAAACTCATCAACGTGCTAACGACTATCACAGAAAACTCATCAACGTGCTAACGACTATCACAGAAAACTCATCAACGTGCTAACGACTATCACAGAAAACTCATCAACGTGCTAACGACTATCACAGAAAACTCATCAACGTGCTAACGACTATCACAGAAAACTCATCAACGTGCTAACGACTATCACAGAAAACTCATCAACGTGCTAACGACTATCACAGAAAACTCATCAACGTGCTAACGACTATCACAGAAAACTCATCAACGTGCTAACGACTATCACAGAAAACTCATCAACGTGCTAACGACTATCACAGAAAACTCATCAACGTGCTAACGACTATCACAGAAAACTCATCAACGTGCTAACGACTATCACAGAAAACTCATCAACGTGCTAACGACTATCACAGAAAACTCATCAACGTGCTAACGACTATCACAGAAAACTCATCAACGTGCTAACGACTATCACAGAAAACTCATCAACGTGCTAACGACTATCACAGAAAACTCATCAACGTGCTAACGTCTCTATCACAGAAAACTCATCAACGTGCTAACGAATGACTATCACAGAAAACTCATCAACGTGCTAACGACTATCACAGAAAACTCATCAACGTGCTAACGACTATCACAGAAAACTCATCAACGTGCTAACGACTATCACAGAAAACTCATCAACGTGCTAACGACTATCACAGAAAACTCATCAACGTGCTAACGACTATCACAGAAAACTCATCAACGTGCTAACTATCACAGAAAACTCATCAACGTGCTAACGACTATCAACTCATCAACGTGCTAACGACTATCACAGAAAACTCATCAACGTGCTAACGACTATCACAGAAAACTATCAACGTGCTAACGAATCAACTCATCAACGTGCTAACGACTCACAGAAAACTCATCAACGTGCTAACGACTATCACAGAAAACTCATCAACGTGCTAACGACTATCACAGAAAACTCATCAACGTGCTAACGACTATCACAGAAAACTCATCACAGAAAACTCATCAACGTGCTAACGACTATCACAGAAAACTCATCAACGTGCTAACGACTATCACAGAAAACTCATCAACGTGCTAACGACTATCACAGAAAACTCATCAACGTGCTAACGACTATCACAGAAAACTCATCAACGTGCTAACGACTATCACAGAAAACTCATCAACGTGCTAACGACTATCACAGAAAACTCATCAACGTGCTAACGACTATCACAGAAAACTCATCAACGTGCTAACGACTATCACAGAAAACTCATCAACGTGCTAACGACTATCACAGAAAACTCATCAACGTGCTAACGACTATCACAGAAAACTCATCAACGTGCTAACGACTATCACAGAAAACTCATCAACGTGCTAACGACTATCACAGAAAACTCATCAACGTGCTAACGACTATCACAGAAAACTCATCAACGTGCTAACGACTATCACAGAAAACTCATCAACGTGCTAACGACTATCACAGAAAACTCATCAACGTGCTAACGACTATCACAGAAAACTCATCAACGTGCTAACGACTATCACAGAAAACTCATCAACGTGCTAACGACTATCACAGAAAACTCATCAACGTGCTAACGACTATCACAGAAAACTCATCAACGTGCTAACGACTATCACAGAAAACTCATCAACGTGCTAACGACTATCACAGAAAACTCATCAACGTGCTAACGACTATCACAGAAAACTCATCAACGTGCTAACGACTATCACAGAAAACTCATCAACGTGCTAACGACTATCACAGAAAACTCATCAACGTGCTAACGACTATCACAGAAAACTCATCAACGCTAACGACTATCACAGAAAACTCATCAACGTGCTAACGACTATCACAGAAAACTCATCAACGTGCTAACGACTATCACAGAAAACTCATCAACGTGCTAACGACTATCACAGAAAACTCATCAACGCTAACGCTATCACGAAAACTCATCAACGTGCTAACGACTATCACAGAAAACTCATCAACAGAATCACAGAAAACTCATCAACGTGCTAACGACTATCACAGAAAACTCATCACAGAAAACTCATCAACGTGCTAACGACTATCACAGAAAACTCATCAACGTGCTAACGACTATCACAGAAAACTCATCAACGTGCTAACGACTATCACAGAAAACTCATCAACGTGCTAACGACTGAAAACTCATCAACGTGCTAACGACACAGAAAACTATCACAGAAAACTCATCAACGTGCTAACGACTATCACAGAAAACTCATCAACGTGCTAACGACTCATCAACAACGACTATCACAGAAAACTCATCAACGTGCTAACGACTATCACAGAAAACTCATCAACGTGCTAACGACTATCACAGAAAACTCATCAACGTGCTAACGACTATCACAGAAAACTCATCAACGTGCTAACGACTATCACAGCTCATCACGACTCATCAACGTGCTATCACACAGAAAACTCATCAACGTGCTAACGACTATCACAGAAAACTCATCAACGTGCTAACGACTATCACAGAAAACTCATCAACGTGCTAACGACTATCACAGAAAACTCATCAACGTGCTAACGACTATCACAGAAAACTCATCAACGTGCTAACGACTATCACAGAAAACTCATCAACGTGCTAACGACTATCACAGAAAACTCATCAACGTGCTAACGACTATCACAGAAAACTCATCAACGTGCTAACGACTCATCAACGTGCTAACGACTATCACAGAAAACTCATCAACGTGCTAACGACTATCACAGAAAACTCATCAACGTGCTAACGACTATCACAGAAAACTCATCAACGTGCTAACGACTATCACAGAAAACTCATCAACGTGCTAACGACTATCACAGAAAACTCATCAACGTGCTAACGACTATCACAGAAAACTCATCAACGTGCTAACGACTATCACAGAAAACTCATCAACGTGCTAACGACTATCACGAGAAAACTCATCAACGTGCTAACGACTATCACAGAAAACTCATCAACGTGCTAACGACTATCACAGAAAACTCATCAACGTGCTAACGACTATCACAGAAAACTCATCAACGTGCTAACGACTATCACAGAAAACTCATCAACGTGCTAACGACTATCACAGAAAACTCATCAACGTGCTAACGACTATCACAGAAAACTCATCAACGTGCTAACGACTATCACAGAAAACTCATCAACGTGCTAACGACTATCACAGAAAACTCATCAACGTGCTAACGACTATCACAGAAAACTCATCAACGTGCTAACGACTATCACAGAAAACTCATCAACGTGCTAACGACTATCACAGAAAACTCATCAACGTGCTAACGACTATCACAGAAAACTCATCAACGTGCTAACGACTATCACAGAAAACTCATCAACGTGCTAACGACTATCACAGAAAACTCATCAACGTGCTAACGACTATCACAGAAAACTCATCAACGTGCTAACGACTATCACAGAAAACTCATCAACGTGCTAACGACTATCACAGAAAACTCATCAACGTGCTAACGACTGCTAACGACTATCACAGAAAACTCATCAACGTGCTAACGACTATCACAGAAAACTCATCAACGTGCTAACGACTATCACAGAAAACTCATCAACGTGCTAACGACTATCACAGAAAACTCATCAACGTGCTAACGACTATCACAGAAAACTCATCAACGTGCTAACGACTATCACAGAAAACTCATCAACGTGCTAACGACTATCACAGAAAACTCATCAACGTGCTAACGACTATCACAGAAAACTCATCAACGTGCAACGACTATCACAGAAAACTCAACGTATCACAGAAAACTCATCAACGTGCTAACTATCACAGAAAACTCATCAACGTGCTAACGACTATCACAGAAAACTCATCAACGTGCTAACGACTATCACAGAAAACTCATCAACGTGCTAACGACTATCACAGAAAACTCATCAACGTGCTAACGACTATCACAGAAAACTCATCAACGTGCTAACGACTATCACAGAAAACTCATCAACGTGCTAACGACTATCACAGAAAACTCATCAACGTGCTAACGACTATCACAGAAAACTCATCAACGTGCTAACGACTATCACAGAAAACTCATCAACGTGCTAACGACTATCACAGAAAACTCATCAACGTGCTAACGACTATCACAGAAAACTCATCAACGTGCTAACGACTATCACAGAAAACTCATCAACGTGCTAACGACTATCACAGAAAACTCATCAACGTGCTAACGACTATCACAGAAAACTCATCAACGTGCTAACGACTATCACAGAAAACTCATCAACGTGCTAACGACTCTCTATCACAGAAAACTCATCAACGTGCTAACGACTATCACAGAAAACTCATCAACGTGCTAACGACTATCACAGAAAACTCATCAACGTGCTAACGACTATCACAGAAAACTCATCAACGTGCTAACGACTATCACAGAAAACTCATCAATGTGCTAACGACTATCACAGAAAACTCATCAACGTGCTAACGACTATCACAGAAAACTCATCAACGTGCTAACGACTATCACAGAAAACTCATCAACGTGCTAACGACTATCACAGAAAACTCATCAACGTGCTAACGACTATCACAGAAAACTCATCAACGTGCTAACGACTATCACAGAAAACTCATCAACGTGCTAACGACTATCACAGAAAACTCATCAACGTGCTAACGACTATCACAGAAAACTCATCAACGTGCTAACGACTATCACAGAAAACTCATCAACGTGCTAACGACTATCACAGAAAACTCATCAACGTGCTAACGACTATCACAGAAAACTCATCAACGTGCTAACGACTATCACAGAAAACTCATCAACGTGCTAATGACTATCACAGAAAACTCATCAACGTGCTAACGACTATCACAGAAAACTCATCAACGTGCTAACGACTATCACAGAAAACTCATCAACGTGCTAACGACTATCACAGAAAACTCATCAACGTGCTAACGTCTATCACAGAAAACTCATCAACGTGCTAACGACTCTATCACAGAAAACTCATCAACGTGCTAACGACTATCACAGAAAACTCATCAACGTGCTAACGACTATCACAGAAAACTCATCAACGTGCT
>NW_027261146.1:825000-832500 GCF_045791955.1 Oncorhynchus clarkii lewisi | reverse complement strand
GAGAGTTAGGGAGGGAGACAGAGAGAGTTAGGGAGAGAGAGACAGAGAGAGAGAGTTAGGGAGGGAGAGACAGAGAGAGAGAGAGAGAGACAGAGAGAGAGAGAGTTAGGGAGGGAGACAGAGAGAGAGAGAGAGTTAGGGAGGGAGACAGAGAGAGAGAGAGAGTTAGGGAGGGAGACAGAGAGAGAGAGAGAGTTAGGGAGGGAGACAGAGAGAGTTAGGGAGGGAGACAGAGAGAGAGAGAGTTAGGGAGGGAGACAGAGAGAGAGAGAGTTAGGGAGGGAGACAGAGAGAGAGAGAGAGAGACAGAGAGAGCAGAGCCGCTGCCCACTCTGTACAGGGGGTACCGGTACATAGTCTTGCTATTGTTATTGTACTGCTGCTCGTTGACTACTTGTTACTTTTATTTCTTCATATTCATTTTTTTTCAACTGCATTGTTGGTTAAGGGCTTGTCGGTAAGCATTTCACTGTAGATAGGTAGGTGTGTGTGTGTGTAGGTACCATCTTCAGGCACTGTAGCAGCACATTAAAGGCAGGTGAGTAGGGCAGGCAGGCTGTACGGATGGAGGAGGAGGGAGTAGTGGTGGTGGAGGAGGAGGAGGGAGTAGTGGTGGTGGAGGAGGAGGGGGCAGGACTGCCAGCGGTGGGAGACACTGAGCCTGCAGGCTTCTTCTCACTTCCTCGTTTCTCTGGCTCCCTGGAAACACACAGAGAGCGAGAGAGAGAGCGAGAGAGAGAGAGCGAGAGAGAGAGAGGAGGAGAGGAGAGAGAGCAGGTTAGAATGTGGGGTATTACAGACAAAACGTTCCATTGACAGACATTACACATTGACAGACAGTGGTAGACATTACACATTGACAGACATTGACAGACATTACACATTGACAGACAGTGGTAGACATTACACATTGACAGACATTACACATTGACAGACAGTGGTAGACATTACACATTGACAGGCATTACACATTGACAGACATTACACATTGACAGACAGTGGTAGACATTACACATTGACAGACATTACACATTGACAGACATTACACATTGACAGACAGTGGTAGACATTACACATTGACAGAAATTACACATTGACAGACATTACACATTGACAGACAGTGGTAGACAGTACACATTGACAGACAGTGGTAGACAGTACACATTGACAGACAGTGGTAGACAGTACACATTGACAGACAGTGGTAGACATTACACATTGACAGACATTACACATTGACAGACATTACACATTGACAGACATTACACATTGACAGACATTACACATTGACAGACAGTGGTAGACATTACACATTGACAGACATTACACATTGACAGACAGTGGTAGACATTACACATTGACAGACATTACACATTGACAGACAGTGGTAGACATTACACATTGACAGACAGTACACATTGACAGACATTACACATTGACAGACAGTGGTAGACACAGGGCGGCACACAATTGGCCCAATGTCGTCCGGGAGATCGACTGTTTGCCGGGGAGATCTGAGTTTAGAGTGGACAGAGTGTGAAGGTGAACTGACTGTTGGCCGGGGAGATCTGAGTTTAGAGTGGACAGAGTGTGAAGGTGAATTGACTGTTTGCCGGGGAGATCTGAGTTTAGAGTGGACAGAGTGTGAAGGTGAACTGACTGTTTGCCGGGGAGATCTGAGTTTAGAGTGGACAGAGTGTGAAGGTGAACTGACTGTTTGCCGGGGAGATCTGAGTTTAGAGTGGACAGAGTGTGAAGGTGAACCCACCCCATGTCACAGTGGCAGTACGGACTGAACCTCAGAACCCCGTCTTTACTGAGGAACCCCAGACGATGGAGGGAGTCAGTTCTCATCATCAGGAGGAAGTCAAACACCTGAAAGAGAGAGAGAGACAGACAGAGAGTGAGACAGAGACACAGAGAGACCGAGACAGAGAGAGACCGAGACAGAGAGAGACCGAGACAGAGAGAGACAGAGAGAGACCGAGACAGAGAGAGACAGAGAGAGAGACAGAGAGTGACCGAGAGAGAGACAGAGAGTGACCGAGAGAGAGACAGAGAGACACCGAGACAGAGAGAGACAGAGAGTAAGTCTGCTGTGTCACTTTGGACAACGTCCTCATCCCTTCCTTTGTTGACGGTTTCTGATTGGCACCAATGAAAAGGCCTTTTGAGACTTCTGATAAACAAAAAAGGGAGCATTTCCAAACCTGCAGGTGACTGGCGCCCTACCTGCCGCAGGTGACTGGCGCCCTACCTGCCGCAGGTGACTGGCGCCCTACCTGCCGCAGGTGACTGGCGCCCTACCTGCCGCAGGTGACTGGCGCCCTACCTGCCGCAGGTGACTGGCGCCCTACCTGCCGCAGGTGACTGGCGCCCTACCTGCCGCAGGTGACTGGCGCCCTACCTGCCGCAGGTGACTGGCGCCCTACCTGCCGCAGGTGACTGGCGCCCTACCTGCCGCAGGTGACTGGCGCCCTACCTGCCGCAGGTGACTGGCGTCCTACCTGCTACAGGCCACAGTGGAGCTGTAACATTTGAACCCTAGTTGACCTCTGTGTGACCCCTGTGTATGCTACCTGTAGTCGTATGCTGCAGGCCACAGCGGAGCTGTACTTGCTCTTGTAGTGCAGCTGCAGGTGTCCGATCAGCAGCTCGTACACTCGACTAGCGTGGCTGGCTGGCAGGCTGTACAGCTTACTCTGAGAGTGGAGAGCAACAGAGCACAGATACACTATCAATTCCCCATTCCATCAATCACATGTTCAAATGGAACACTGCATTGACCCTGTGTGTCTCTCAGTGTGTGTGTGTCTCTCAGTGTGTGTGTGTCACAGTGTGTGTGTGTCACAGTGTGTGTGTGTCTCTCAGTGTGTGTGTGTCTCTCAGTGTGTGTGTGTGTGTCTCAGTGTGTGTGTGTCACAGTGTGTGTGTGTCACAGTGTGTGTGTGTCACAGTGTGTGTGTGTCTCTCAGTGTGTGTGTGTCTCTCAGTGTGTGTGTGTGTGTCTCAGTGTGTGTGTGTGTGTGTCTCAGTGTGTGTGTGTCTCAGTGTGTGTGTGTCTCAGTGTGTGTGTGTCTCAGTGTGTGTACCTGCAGTATCTCCAGTAGGCCTCGTATAGCCGTCCTGACATCCTCCATGGGGGATTCTGCCGTGGGGTCTCTCTCCGACACCTCCAGGGGCCCTGGGCACACCAGCGAACGACTCGCCACCTGCACAAAGAGAGACACACACACTCTAATCAAATCACCACCAGGTGGTGAAGGTAGGAAAGAACACCTCCACTTCGCTAATTCTCGTCACAGGGTTCCCACAAGGGTGCGTCCTCAGCCCTCTCCTGTACTCCCTGTTCACCCACGACTGCGTGGCCACGCACGCCTCCAACTCAATCACCAAGTTTGTAGACGACACTACAGTAGTAGGCTTGATTACCAACAACAACCAGATGGTCTACAGGGAGGAGGAGAGGACTCTCGGAGTGTGGTGTCAGGAAAATATCTCTTACTCAACTTCAACAAAACTAAGGAGATGATCGTGGACTTCAGGAAACAGCAGAGGGAGCACGCCCATATCCACATCGATGGGACTACGGTGGAGAAGGTGGAAAGTTTTAAGTTCCTCGGCGTACAAATCACGGACGAACTGAAATGGTCCACCCACACAGACAGCGTGGTGAAGAAGGCGCAACCTCAGGAGGCTGAAGAAATTTGGCTTGTCAACGAAAACACACAAACTTTTACAGATGCACAATCGAGAGCATCCTGTCGGGCTGTATCACTGCCTGGTACGGCAACTGCTCCGCCCTCAACCGTAAGGCTCTCCAGAGGGTAGTGAGGTCTGCACAACGCATCACCGGGGGCAAACTACCTGCCCTCCAGGACACCTACACCCCCCGATGTCACAGGAAGCCATAAAGATCATCAAGGACAACAACCACCCGAGCCACTGCCTGTTCATACCGCTATCATCCAGAAGGCGAGGTCAGTACAGGTGCATCAAAGCTGGGACCGAGAGACTGAAAAACAGCTTCTATCTCAGGCCATCAGACTGTTAAACAGCCACCACTAACATTGAGTGGCTGCTGCCAAAACACTGACTCAAATCTCTTGCCACTTAAATAATTAAAGATTGGATGTAATAAATGTTTCACTACTCACTATAAACAATGCCACTTCATATAATGTTTACATACCCTACATTACTCATCTCATATGTGTATACTGTACTCTATACCATCTACTGCATCTTGCCTGTGCCGTTCGGCCATCACTCATTCATATATCTTTATGTACATATTCTTTATCCCTTTACACTTGTGTGTATAAGTAGTAGTTGTTGTGGAATTGTTAGATTACTTGTTAGATATTACTGCACTGTCAGAACTAGAAGCACAAGCATTTTGCTACAATCACATTAACATCTGCTAACCATGTGTATGTGACCAATAACATTTGCTAACCATGTGTATGTGACAAATAACATCTGCTAACCATGTGTATGTGACCAATAACATCTGCTAACCATGTGTATGTGACCAATAACATCTGCTAACCATGTGTATGTGACCAATAACATCTGCTAACCATGTGTATGTGACCATTAACATCTGCTAACCATGTGTATGTGACCAATAACATCTGCTAACCATGTGTATGTGACCAATAACATCTGCTAACCATGTGTATGTGACAAATAACATCTGCTAACCATGTGTATGTGACCAATAACATCTGCTAACCATGTGTATGTGACCAATAACATCTGCTAACCATGTGTATGTCACCAATAACATCTGCTAACCATGTGTACGTGACCAATAACATCTGCTAACCATGTGTATGTGACCATTAACATCTGCTAACCATGTGTATGTGACCAATAACATCTGCTAACCATGTGTATGTGACCAATAACATCTGCTAACCATGTGTATGTGACCAATAACATCTGCTAACCATGTGTATGTGACCAATAAAATTGGATTTGACGTATTTATGAAGCCCTTTCTCCATTCTACAGAAACCCAGCCTAAAACCCCAAACAGCAAGCAATGCAGTTGTAGAAGCAGGGATCCGAGCAAGAGAGAGAACAACCTCTCTCAAACAAACACCTTTCACACCTTTAAAAGGGACAATCTGTAGTTGCTACATCCTTCAGAGGACTCAAATGATTGATACGAACCCACTGAATCATGAAGAATATAATTTCTACATGCTCGCTCTAATATTCTGAGTTATTTGTCTTTATGGATGGTTGATCCTTGCATCCACAGCTCTGTCTATGAATCTGAGAGGTTACATTTCTCCTCCCCGTCCCTCAGCCTCGTCCCTCAGCCTCCAACGGTTACATTTCTCCTGCTCCGGTGTGCGTGTCTCCTACCCTCCAGGAGGCTGGTGAAGCGGTGTGCGTGTCTCCTACCCTCCAGGAGGCTGGTGAAGCGGTGTGCGTGTCTCCTACCCTCCAGGAGGCTGGTGAAGCGGTGTGCGTGTCTCCTACCCTCCAGGAGGCTGGTGAAGCGGTGTGCGTGTCTCCTACCCTCCAGGAGGCTGGTGAAGCGGTGTGCGTGTCTCCTACCCTCCAGGAGGCTGGTGAAGCGGTGTGCGTGTCTCCTACCCTCCAGGAGGCTGGTGAAGCGGTGTGCGTGTGTGTGTCTCCTACCCTCCAGGAGGCTGGTGAAGCGGTGTGCGTGTGTGTGTCTCCTACCCTCCAGGAGGCTGGTGAAGTGGTGCGTGTGTGTGTCTCCTACCCTCCAGGAGGCTGGTGAAGTGGTGCGTGTGTGTCTCCTACCCTCCAGGAGGCTGGTGAAGTGGTGCGTGTGTGTCTCCTACCCTCCAGGAGGCTGGTGAAGTGGTGCGTGTGTGTCTCCTACCCTCCAGGAGGCTGGTGAAGTGGTGCGTGTGTGTCTCCTACCCTCCAGGAGGCTGGTGAAGTGGTGCGTGTGTGTATCCTACCCTCCAGGAGGCTGGTGAAGTGGTGCGTGTGTGTATCCTACCCTCCAGGAGGCTGGTGAAGTGGTGCGTGTGTGTATCCTACCCTCCAGGAGGCTGGTGAAGTGGTGCGTGTGTGTATCCTACCCTCCAGGAGGCTGGTGAAGTGGTGCGTGTGTGTATCCTACCCTCCAGGAGGCTGGTGAAGTGGTGCGTGTGTGTTTCCTACCCTCCAGGAGCCTGGTGAAGTGGTGTGTGTGTGTCTCCTACCCTCTGAATGATGTCCAGGAGGCTGGTGAAGTGGTGTGTGTCTCCTACCCTCTGAATGATGTCCAGGAGGCTGGTGAAGTGGTGTGTACTACAGCTCTCAGCCAGGTCCACCAGTAGCTGGGTAGCCTGTCTCCTCACAGCCAGGTCTCTGTCCTCTGCTATCCCACTGAGCTGAGGAACCACCACCACCTCGATCAGCTCCTCCTGGGAAGGAGAAGACAGAATGAACACACAGGGAGAGATGGAGAGAACGGGAGAGGGAGTCAATGAGAATAGTTTGATGGTGAGTGAGTGGGTGAGTACCTCGTAGAGTTGGCGGTTGGTGCTGAGGACAAAGGAGAGGATGTGAAGCACTTTGATCCTGATCACACTACGACTCTCATTCCTGGGGGGAAAGAGAGAGATACAGAAAGAGAGAGAGACCCAGAGAGAGGAGAGAGAGAGAGACACACACAGAAAGAGAGACCAGAGAGAGAGAGAGAGAGAGAGAGAGAGAGACACAGAAAGAGAGAGAGACCCAGAGAGAGAGAGAGAGACACAGAAAGAGAGACCAAGAGAGAGGAGAGAGAGAGAGAGAGAGAGAGAGAGAGAGAGAGAGAGAGAGAGAGAGAGAGAGAGAGAGAGAGAGAGACACAAAAATAGAGAGAGACCCAGAGAAGCAGTTTAACACAAACTTTCTTTCCCTAAATAATGTTCAACATAAGATGGGAATGACAATCACTCAACGGGTACCTATAACAACTTTTAGTTGGGTTTTTGTTTCCATAGTGACTGCCTGTTTTGGTGTCCGTGGCGACCACACAGCACTATCCAGTTACCTGAAGAACTTCTCCATAAGGCGGTGTAGGCTCTGGATCCACCCGTCTTTAGCTGGCTGGATGGACTGGGCCCGGTACGATATCAGAGTCAGCACCGACGCATCCTGATGACATCACAACAACAACTCCTTACAAGAACAATGGAAGACAAAGTGAAGGCAAATAACAGACATCACACAAAGACTGTCAGACACAGGGAAAAAAGAGAGAGAGAAGGGCTGATAAGAGGAAGAAAGGAGAAGAGGAGGAAGAGGAGGGCCGATGACAGGGGGAAAGGAGAAGAGGAGGAAGAGGAGGAAAGGAGAAGAGGGGGAGGAGGAGGAAAGGAGACGAGGGGGAAGTGGAGGGCCGATGAGAGGAGGAAAGGAGAAGAGGGGGAAGTGGAGGGCCGATGAGAGGAGGAAAGGAGAAGAGGGGGAAGTGGAGGGCCGATGAGAGAAGGAAAGGAGAAGAGGGGGAAGTGGAGGGCCGATGAGAGAAGGAAA
>NW_027261146.1:767500-820000 GCF_045791955.1 Oncorhynchus clarkii lewisi | reverse complement strand
TGTGTGTGTGTGTGTGTGTGTGTGTGTGTGTGTGTGTGTATGTTTAACTAGTCATAAGACCCCACAAAAATATTATACTAACAAAAATTTGACGAACTGGGGACATGCCATTTCTAGTGGGGTTTAGGGTTTAGGGTAGAATTAGAGTTAGGTTGAGGGTTAGGAGCTAGGGTTTTGAGTTAAGGTTAGGGGTTAAGGTTAGGGGTTAAGGTTAGGGGTTAAGGTTAGGGGTTAAGGTTAGGGGTTAAGGTTAGGGGTTAAGGTTAGGGGTTAAGGTTAGGGGTTAAGGTTAGGGGTTAAGGTTAGGGGTTAAGGTTAGGGGTTAAGGTTAGGGGTTAAGGTTAGGGGTTAAGGTTAGGGGTTAAGGTTAGGGGTTAAGGTTAGGGATTAAGGTTAGGGTTCAGGTTAGGGAAAATAGTATTTTGAATGGGACTGAATTGTGTGTCCCCACAAGGTTAGTTGTACAAGACTGTGTGTGTTCTTACTGGACCATGACGGATACGTTCTGGTCGAGGTAGCAGCTGTTGAACTTGACCAGGTTGACCAGGACGTGGAGGAAGTCCGCGGTCAGACCAATGTCCATCCACAGCAGGACAAACCCAGCTGCAGGTGATCAATAAATTAAATCAACCAGTCAGTCAAAAATATCATGACCAAATCAGTCAAAAATATCATGACCAAATCAGTCAAACAATATCGTGTCCAAATCAGTCAAAAAATATCGTGACCAAATCAGTCAAAAAATATCGTGACCAAATCAGTCAAAAAATATCGTGACCAAATCAGTCAAAAAATATCATGACCAAATCAGTCAAACATATCATGACCAAATCAGTCAAAAATATCATGACCAAATCAGTCAAAAAATATCGTGACCAATCAGTCAAAAAATATCGTGACCAAATCAGTCAAAAAATATCGTGACCAAATCAGTCAAAAAATATCGTGACCAAATCAGTCAAAAAATATCGTGACCAATCAGTCAATATCTTTCTCAAGGGTCCCAGTTGGGCTGTTCATTGGACCAGTGAATATCTCGTGGACAGACTCCGTAACATGGTAACATGGTAGTGTAACGACTGTCAAAAGACTGTGGGGTGGAACCATCTACAGGTCACAGTGTAAAAAGGGTTGATGTTGTCTCACCTATGTCCTCCTCCAGGTACGTGATGTCCTTCCCGTTCTCCGTCAGGGCCTTGAACACCTCCAGCCTGTCAGACAGGTCCTCATTGGACGGCTGGTAGTCTCTGATCACCTTGAAGAAGAAGGCCCGCAGAGGACCCAGACGCTCACCCTGGTAGACACACACACAGAGAGACAGGAAGTCAACATAGCTTCTTGTTCCCTGAATCTGTGGTGCTTCCTAGTGTGTGTGTGTGTATGTGTGTGTGTCTCTGTGTGTGTGTGTACCTGTCCCTGTATGACAGCTTTGAGGAGCAGCAGGACAGCATGTCTAGCTTCAGGTGGCTGTTCTGGAGTCAGCATGTCCTCCACCGCCTTCCATACGGCTTCCACTGCATGCTGTAAAACACACACATTAATACACACACACACACACAGAGAGGGAGACAACACACACACACACACACACATTAATACATACACACACACAGAGACGGAGGCAACACACACACACACACACATTAATACACACACCAGATTAATAGACAGTTGGTTGTTTAGCAACAATAGCGACGTGCTGAAAAACAGACAGGGTCGGCTTAGATTGTTGGCAACACGGAAACTAAACATTTCATCTCCAAATGTTTATTGAAAACATAAATGCATCATTACAATGAAAACTGGTCTCTTAAATACATTATTACAATGAACACTGGTCTCTTAAATGCATCATTACAATGAACACTGGTCTCTTAAATGCATCATTACAATGAACACTGGTCTCTTAAATACATTATTACAATGAACACTGGTCTCTTAAATACATCATTACAATGAACACTGGTCTCTTAAATACATTATTACAATGAACACTGGTCTCTTAAATACATTTGCACAGTGAACACTGGTCTCTTAAATACATCATTACAGTTGTTGGTTAGCTAGCTAGCAGATTTTAACCATACAGTATTAGCATAGACGTGACCTCAGTCAAAACAAGACATGGTATCAAGAACCAGATTTTAAGAAACGAGCTGAAAAGGAGCCCCCGACGATTCCCCACACGACAGCTTCTTATCGCTGTGTGGCCATGTAGAATCACAACACACTGACTTCTGACACACTGAAGTGTGTGCATCTTTTTTGTGACGTTGTTAGCTAACCCGTCTACACACACACACACACACACACACGGTGTGCTCTCTCACCTCCTCAAACTTCTTGGCCTTGGCCAGGTCGGAGACATGGTTAGCAACCCGGATTCTGTTGCTAAGGCCACAGTCAGGGTGCAGCTCCTGAAGAGAAAGACAGCAAGATGGTCAGAGACAGAAAACTGATTGTGTGTGTGTGCAGTCGCGTCACACTCTCACATACCTTGAGTATATCCAGTGTGATGATGAACTCTGAGGGCTTGCTCTCTGTCTGCTTGCTGGGGGGTCGAGGGGATCCCAAACCAAATATCCCCTTTACCTTGTCCTTCAGACTCTCTTTACTGGGCTGCTTGTTCATGGCTGAGGGTCCAGGAGGGGTCCTGTGGGGAGGGACCAGGCAGCTTACACTCTACTGGGGCTCTGGGGGAAACAGAGGGAGGAACACAGGTTAGTAGAACCAGCAGGGTCAGAGAGAGAGAGAACATGAATAGTATTGGGTGGTAGAGAGAGAGAGAACATGAATAGTATTGGGTGGTAGAGAGAGAGAGAACATGAATAGTATTGGGTGGTAGAGAGAGAGAGAGAGAGAACATGAATAGTATTGGGTGGTAGGGAGAGAGAGAACATGAATAGTATTGGGTGGTAGAGAGAGAACATGAATAGTATTGGGTGGTAGGGAGAGAGAGAACATGAATAGTATTGGGGTGGTAGAGAGAGAGAGAACATGAATAGTATTGGGTGGTAGAGAGAGAACATGAATAGTATTGGGTGGTAGAGAGAGAACATGAATAGTATTGGGTGGTAGAGAGAGAACATGAATAGTATTGGGTGGTAGGGAGAGAGAGAACATGAATAGTATTGGGTGGTAGGGAGAGAGAGAGAGAGAGAGAACATGAATAGCATTGGGTGGTAGAGAGAACATGAATAGTATTGGGTGGTAGAGAGAGAGAACATGAATAGTATTGGGTGGTAGAGAGAGAGAGAACATGAATAGTATTGGGTGGTAGGGAGAGAGAGAGAGAGAGAACATGAATAGCATTGGGTGGTAGAGAGAGAGAACATGAATAGTATTGGGTGGTAGAGAGAGAGAACATGAACAGTATTGGGTGGTAGGGAGAGAGAGAACATGAATAGTATTGGGTGGTAGAGAGAGAGAACATGAATAGTACTGGGTGGTAGAGAGATAACATGAATAGTATTGGGTGGTAGAGAGAGAACATGAATAGTATTGGGTGGTAGAGAGAGAACATGAATAGTATTGGGTGGTAGGGAGAGAGAACATGAATAGTACTGGGTGGTAGAGAGAGAACATGAATAGTATTGGGTGGTAGAGAGAGAACATGAATAGTATTGGGTGGTAGAGAGAGAGAGAACATGAATAGTATTGGGTGGTAGAGAGAGAGAGAACATGAATAGTATTGGGTGGTAGAGAGAGAGAGAACATGAATAGTATTGGGTGGTAGAGAGAGAGAGAACATGAATAGTATTGGGTGGTAGAGAGAGAGAACATGAATAGTACTGGGTGGTAGAGAGATAACATGAATAGTATTGGGTGGTAGAGAGAGAACATGAATAGTACTGGGTGGTAGAGAGAGAACATGAATAGTATTGGGTGGTAGAGAGAGAGAGAACATGAATAGTATTGGGTGGTAGAGAGAGAGAGAACATGAATAGTATTGGGTGGTAGAGAGAGAGAGAACATGAATAGTATTGGGTGGTAGAGAGAGAGAGAACATGAATAGTATTGGGTGGTAGAGAGAGAGAGAACATGAATAGTATTGGGTGGTAGAGAGAGAGAGAACATGAATAGTATTGGGTGGTAGAGAGAGAGAGAACATGAATAGTATTGGGTGGTAGAGAGAGAGAACATGAATAGTATTGGGTGGTAGAGAGAGAGAACATGAATAGTATTGGGTGGTAGAGAGAACATGAATAGTATTGGGTGGTAGAGAGAGAACATTAATAGTATTGGGTGGTAGAGAGAGAACATTAATAGTATTGGGTGGTAGAGAGAGAACATGAATAGTTTTGGGTGGTAGGGAGAGAACATGAATAGTATTGGGTGGTAGAGAGAGAACATTAATAGTATTGGGTGGTAGAGAGAACATGAATAGTATTGGGTGGTAGAGAGAGAACATTAATAGTACTGGCTGGTAGAGAGAGAACATGAATAGTACTGGGTGGTAGAGAGAGAACATTAATAGTATTGGGTGGTCCATTATTCCACTCCTCTATGGGAACTTTGTATCATTTAGATAAGCCATGGAGTTGTCTTGGTGTCTCGGAAAACAGTTGGTTATCAATGTTCAGTTTATTGACTACGTTTCCTCAAATCCTACCCACTCGCCTTCTTTTAACCACAAGGTTTCTTCTCCTCAGGCCTTCAATGTTTTTTATTTATATTTATACCAGAAATAAAATTCACTCAAAATGTGTTTTGAGTACAAGGAATCAAGGAAAGATCAATTGAGAGAGCCCTGGCCCAACTTTTTGCATTACGTGACTGCTGTTAGTTTCTGTCAAACAGATAAATGACTGACAGAGACATGCCCCAACATCACACCCCTTCTCGACATCGTTTGTGTCCTTTGCACCTGTGGTTCTCCATAAATTAGTGCACGTCCAGACTCACACCACATGCATCTTGCAAAGCGAGCTAGGGGTTAGGAGCTAGGGGTTAGGAGCTAGGGGTTTGGGGCACGTCCAGACTCACACCACATGCATCTTGCAAAGCGAGCTAGGGGTTAGGAGCACATGAGATAGCAAACAATTGCCCTAGAACCATTCCATTCCTCTGCACATTCTAAAGGGCCTTGATATGATATTCATAACGTTGTTGTTACATAAAGCGAATAATAACCGCTTGTACAGAAAGCAGCTAGGATGACTCTGTTATGGTCACGGGAAAGTGGTAGTTTGTGTGTCCGTGCTAATATAGAATACGCCCCAAATGGCACAATCACTACATATAGAATATAGTGCCATTTGGGACGCAATTAGGCTATACTTCAGTAGCTAGTCAGTAGTACCTACAACCTCGGGATCAGCGACAATCATCTATTGAGTTCTAGCTGGGGAGAGAGAGAGTACCACGAAACAAACAAGAATGTTGAAATAATTCTCCCTGTCAAGCAGAGAGAGAACCGAGTGAAAAACGACAGCTAACTAATATTATCTAGTTCAGTTTTAGAGGTAACAACAGTACCCATTCAGGTGCCCATTCGTGTATGTTCAACATCCGTCCGGAACAGCTGACAAAATAGCGGACAGGGAGAGAGAAAGAGCGACACAAACAAGCACTAATAAATAGATATTGTTGACTAGCTATCTGCTCGTTTTTGTTCCAGACCTAGGGCTTTAAAAACAACGGAAGTTCATACCTTCTATCGATCTAGATGTGTTTCTGGCGTCATTCACGTGAGGCTGGCAGGTGGACAAAATACCGAGCAAGACAAATTCATGCATTTAGAATTTGTTTATCCCAATTTTTCAAAAGCTTTCCCCAAGTCAGATCAGTCCACCCACTCGACAACCGGATGGACTGTCGGGCACTTCCTATAAAAACACGTTTGTCGCGGGAGCTGATGGGAAATGTAGTTCCTACTAAAAACATTGCTCGACGAAGCAAGAGGTGTCGAGTTAAAAATGTAACATGTGTTTAATGTTCTAGTTTGTCTTAACGTGCCTGTCGTTTGAAAATGAAATCAACAACCCTAGTAGGTCACGTTTCAATATCCATCAATAGTACTTGGAAAATGTTACCAAAACTTGCATACATGTGTTTTAGCTAGCTAACCAGATTATCACTAAAATAGATAACAAGCTAATGTTGTTAGCCACGTCCCACTTGCAGCACAACTGTCTCCTATGCTTTCCACTGTTTTAAATATGACCTCGCCTTATTTCGTTGAGAGTACCGCGGTCATCACTCGGAGCGGTAACAAGACCGTGCCCCGTGCCGGTTTAGCCACGACGTTAAAAACTAGGATGGAGAGGAGAGTGTTGAGGGCGCACGTGAAACAGGAGGAAGAAGATTCGAGCGTATCAAATCAGAGTTTGGGACGAGACGCTTCAGGTATGAATCCGTTTTATCACAACATTGCCCTTCTGACATTTACAAACTGAAGCAATGTCTTGCTGCATGATTGAGGGACTTTCAGATGGGACAAGCTGTAGCCTAAAACAACAACTAAGAGATGACGACAGTCTTCAGAGAAAGAGAGCCTATGGCCTGGCTATATGCACACAGTCTGAATACACCACTAATATATTTGACACAGGTGACGATGAAGTCTACTACTTCCTGTATGTTCAGTTGTTCTGTACATGAAGAATGTGACATCATTTCTGTATGCCTCAGAATGTTCAGCACACCTCATCACTCAACTTCTGTCCCCCGCCCCTACTTTACCTTGCAGATATTGGCTCCTCTAGGTTCCGTTGCTCATCCATCGGCCAATCACAAGCTGAGCCAGACAAAGCCCTGTCCCTGTTACCACTGGCACCCATCCTGCGTAGGAGGCGGGGCCAGGTGAAGGTGGAATACGATGGGAAGGAGGAGCCTAAACACTGGGAGCCTCCTGATTGGAGCAAGCAGCTGGGTCATGTGCGTCAGATGAGGAGCGCCAGGGACGCGCCTGTTGACCTCATGGGGGCGGAGAAATGCTACGACACACACGCCCCTGATGAGGTGGGTGAGACCCCACTGGTTTCTGTCTCTCTGTCGTACACCCCCCACTACCGTACATCCTCTCCTCTCTCTCCCTCTTACCTCCCCACCTTCCTTCCTCTCCCCTCCTCTCTCCCCCTCTTACCTCCCCACCTTCCTTCCTCTCTCCCCCTCTTACCTCCCCACCTTCCTTCCTCTCTCCTCCTCTTACCTCCCCACCTACACCCTGGCCACTGTCTCCCCTCCACCTCTGTCCGCTCCCTCATCCTCTCCGGGTCAGAGGTGGACCAGCCCCTGCTACCCCCTGCTCCGTGCCGTCCACACATTCTTCCCCGGGTATCATGAACCTCCTGTTGACCTACCAAGAGACCGCTTCCTGCCTCGGCCCCTCCCTCTCCCGCGCCCTCACCTTCCCCGAGTTCGCCCTCACCTTCCCCGAGTTCGCCCTCACCTTCCCCGAGTTCGCCCTAGCCTTCTCCTGCTTCACAGAGGTTGTGAATTCAGTCCACCCTGCCGGGCAGAGGGAGCTCAACGGTTACCTGTCTGTCGTCTCTGACCTGGCATTCACCTGGGGTGGAGACCTGATCTACACCTGGGGTGGAGACCTGATCTACACCTGGGGGGCGGAGACCTGATCTACACCTGGGGGGCGGAGACCTGATCTACACCTGGGGGGCGGAGACCTGATCTACACCTGGGGGGCGGAGACCTGATCTACACCTGGGGGGCGGAGACCTGATCTACACCTGGGGGGCGGAGGCCTGATCTACACCTGTGGGGCGGAGGCCTGATCTACACCTGGGGGGCGGAGACCTGATCTACACCTGGGGGGCGGAGACCTGATTTACACCTGGGGGGCGGAGACCTGATTTACACCTGGGGGGCGGAGACCTGATCTACACCTGGGGGGCGGAGACCTGATCTACACCTGGGGGGCGGAGACCTGATCTACACCTGGGGGCGGAGACCTGATCTACACCAGGGGGGCGGAGACCTGATCTACACCTGGGGGGCGGAGACTTGATCTACACCTGGGGGGCGGAGACCTGATCTACA
Source organism: Oncorhynchus clarkii lewisi (assembly GCF_045791955.1). Classification (NCBI taxonomy): domain Eukaryota; kingdom Metazoa; phylum Chordata; class Actinopteri; order Salmoniformes; family Salmonidae; genus Oncorhynchus; species Oncorhynchus clarkii. The sequence goes on along the minus strand of NW_027261146.1, from coordinate 812,002 downwards.
CCTGGGGGGCGGAGACCTGATCTACACCTGGGGGGCGGAGACCTGATTTACACCTGGGGGGCGGAGACCTGATCTACACCTGGGGGGCGGAGACCTGATCTACACCTGGGGGGCGGAGACCTGATCTACACCTGGGGGCGGAGACCTGATCTACACCAGGGGGGCGGAGACCTGATCTACACCTGGGGGGCGGAGACTTGATCTACACCTGGGGGGCGGAGACCTGATCTACACCTGGGGGGCGGAGACCTGATCTACACCTGGGAGGCGGAGACCTGATCTACACCTGGGGGGCGGAGACCTGATCTACACCAACCACACCAACCACTGTCAGAAATAGGCTACACCAGGGCTTTGTGCATTTTGACCCTATATTTCACCCCTAAGGTAATGTAGGAGGTTGAGGGAGCTCCGCTCTCCACCCCCCCCCCAACAACAAATAATACCCCTGAAAATGGTCAACCGGGTTAAATATGCTCACGAGATGTTTCACTGTCTGTCAAAGACCACTGGGTTTAGCACTGATACTGGTCTATGTAGAACTGGCCAGGATCTATGTAGGATTATGTAGTACTGGCCAGGATCTATGTAGGATTATGTAGTACTGGCCAGGATCTATGTAGGATTATGTAGTACTGGCCAGGATCTATGAAGGATTATGTAGTACTGGCCAGGATCTATGTAGGATTATGTAGTACTGGCCAGGATCTATGAAGGATGATGTAGTACTGGCCAGGATCTATGAAGGATGATGTAGTACTGGCCAGGATCTATGAAGGATGATGTAGTACTGGCCAGGATCTATGAAGGATGATGTAGTACTGGCCAGGATCTATGAAGGATGATGTAGTACTGGCCAGGATATATGAAGGATGATGTAGTACTGGCCAGGATCTATGTAGGATTATGTAGTACTGGCCAGGATCTATGTAGGATTATGTAGTACTGGCCAGGATCTATGTAGGATTATGTAGTACTGGCCAGGATCTATGAAGGATTATGTAGTACTGGCCAGGATCTATGAAGGATGATGTAGTACTGGCCAGGATCTATGAAGGATTATGTAGCACTGGTTAGGATCTATGTAGGCCTATGAAGGACTATGTAGAACAGGGTCTATGTCACATTATGTAGTACTGGTAATGCCACAATGTAACACTGGTCATGACAATATGTAACACACAAAGGTCTCATTGCTGACACATACAGTATGTCGTCTGTGCCAATCACACAAACTCCTTTTCCACGGCTGGTGGTGGCTGTTTCCTGTAGGACGTTAGAACACACCCAGGTAGTAGCAGGGTTCCACCAGTAGAACTAGATGAACCCTGCAGGTAGAACAGTAGAATACACAGAGGTGGTAGCAGGGTTCCATGCAGGTAGAACAGTAGATTACACAGAGGTAGTAGCAGGGTTCCACCAGTAGAACTAGATGAACCCTGCAGGTAGAACAGTAGAACACACAGAGGTAGTAGCAGGGTTCCACCAGTAGAACTAGATGAACCCTGCAGGTAGAACAGTAGAACACACAGAGGTAGTAGCAGGGTTCCACCACTAGATGAACCCTGCAGGTAGAACAGTAGAACACAGAGGTAGTAGCAGGGTTCCACCACTAGATGAACCCTGCAGGTAGAACAGCAGAGTGCCCATTAGAGGTGGAGGGGTTCTACAGAGCAGGGTCAGAAGGCTGTATATCTGATTTATGTTCCAGGATAAAGGTGAAATACATCCAGCACTATAAAAGGAGGATGTGGAACTGCAGTTATGTCACTGGATATGATTTGTTACGAAACAAACAGGGCAAACGTGTTGGAGATGGGAGATGGGCCGAGCTAGCTAGCTGGGGTGTATTCATTAGGAACCAAACAGAACTAGGCAGGACTTAGCTGAATTTGTCCAATAGAAACACTTGATTTCGCTGCAGAACGTTTCCCGTTGGAAAACTTTTTGCTACAGTGTGCGACTAATTAATACATCCCAAGCTGTTTTCATGAGGCCAGTTCAATCAGGCTTTACCACCATGACAGACAAGGATATACAAGTTAGATGTTACGTGACATGTTAGTTATGCACACCTGTTCTCCCACCAGGAGTGATGAGTCAACCTCATTCTGAGACCTCTTTAGAAACAGTGTACGCCTACTGAACACTCCATTCTAACAAGGCAGTGCATAAGAGGCATACTAGCAAGGAGATACTTTTGGTTATGTAATGTATGTGGACACCTGCTCATTGAACATCTCATTCCAAAATCATGGGCATTTTATATTGAGTTGGTCCCCCTCTTTTACTGCTATAACAGCCTCCACTCTTCTGGGAAGGCTTTCCACTAGATGTTGGAACATTGCTGCAGGGACTTGCAGCCAAGAGAGAGCATTAGTGAGGTCGGGCACTGATGTTGGGCGATTAGGCCTGGTTTGCAGTCGGCGTTTCAATTCATCCCAAAGGTGTTCGATGGGGTTGAGGTCAGGGCTATGTGCATGCCAGTCAAGTTCTTCCACATTGCTCCACACTCTGTATGGGCCTCGCTTTGTGCACGGAGACATTGTCATACTGAACCAGGAAAGGGCCTTTTCCCCAAACTGTTGCCACAAAGTTGGAAGCACAGAATCATCTAGAATGTCATTGTATGCTGTAGCATTGAGATTTCCCTTCACTAGTACTAAGGGGCCCGATCCATTAAAAACAGCCCCAGACCGTTATTCTTCTTCCACCAAACTTTACAGTTGGCACTATGCATTGGGGCAGGTAGCGTTTTCCTGGCATCCGCCAAACCCAGATTCATCGATTGGGACGGCCAGATGATGAAGTGTGATTCATCTCTCTCCCCTCCTCCTCATCTCTTCCACCAGGTACGACGTTACCAGGTGCTGGTGTCTCTGATGTTGTCAAGCCAGACAAGGGACCAGGTGACCAGTGCGGCTCTGCAGAGACTCAGGGCTCATGGCTGTACAGTGGACAACATAGTCAATACTGACGATGACACACTGGGACAACTCATCTACCCTGTTGGCTTCTGGAGGGTAACGCACACTATACACTGCCTTCACAAAGTATTCACACCCCTTGACTTTTTCCACATTTTGTTGTGTTACAAAGTGGGATTAAAATTGATTTAATTGTCGGGTTATGGGTCAACGATCTACACTCTGTCACAGATAAAGTATAAATATTTGTAGAAAATGAATGGAAATAAAACACTAATATATCTTGATTAGATACGTATTCAACCCCCTGAATCAATACATGTGACAGCGACTACAGCTGTGAGTCTTTCTGGGTACATCTGTAAGAGCTCTCTACACCTAGATTGATCTGTGAATCTTTCTGGGTACATCTGTAAGAGCTCTCTACACCTAGATTGATCTGTGAATCTTTCTGGGTACATCTGTAAGAGCTCTCTACACCTAGATTGATCTGTGAGTCTTTCTGGGTACATCTCTAATAGCTCTCTACACCTAGATTGATCTGTGAGTCTTTCTGGGTGCATCTCTAAGAGCTCTCTACACCTAGATTGATCTGTGAGTCTTTCTGGGTACATCTCTAAGAGCTCTCTACACCTAGATTGATCTGTGAGTCTTTCTGGGTACATCTCTAAGAGCTCTCTACACCTAGATTGATCTGTGAGTCTTTCTGGGTACATCTCTAAGAGCTCTCTACACCTAGATTGATCTGTGAGTCTTTCTGGGTACATCTCTAAGAGCTCTCTACACCTAGATTGATCTGTGAGTCTTTCTGGGTACATCTCTAAGAGCTCTCTACACCTAGATTGATCTGTGAGTCTTTCTGGGTGCATCTCTAAGAGCTCTCTACACCTAGATTGATATGTGAGTCTTTCTGGGTACATCTCTAAGAGCTCTCTACACCTAGATTGATCTGTGAGTCTTTCTGGGTACATCTCTAAGAGCTCTCTACACCTAGATTGATCTGTGAGTCTTTTTGGGTACATCTCTAAGAGCTCTCTACACCTAGATTGATCTGTGAGTCTTTCTGGGTACATCTCTAAGAGCTCTCTACACCTAGATTGATCTGTGAGTCTTTCTGGGTACATCTCTAAGAGCTCTCTACACCTAGATTGATCTGTGAGTCTTTCTGGGTACATCTCTAAGAGCTCTCTACACCTAGATTGATCTATGAGTCTTTCTGGGTGCATCTCTAAGAGCTCTCTACACCTAGATTGATCTATGAGTCTTTCTGGGTACATCTCTAAGAGCACTCTACACCTAGATTGATCTGTGAGTCTTTCTGGGTACATCTCTAAGAGCTCTCTACAGCTAGATTGATCTGTGAGTCTTTCTGGGTACATCTCTAAGAGCTCTCTACACCTAGATTGTGTATCATTTGTCCATTATTCTTTTCAAAATTCTTCAAGCTTCGTCAAATTGGTTGTTGTTCATTGCTAGACAACCATTAGGTCTTGCCATATATATTTTTATTTAAGTCGACATTGTAACTCTGCCACTCAGGAACATTAACTGTCTTCCTGGTAAGCAACTCCAGTGTAGATTTGGCCTTGTGTTTTAGGTTATTGTCCTGCTGAAAGATGAATTCATCTGCCAGGGTCTGGTGGAAAGCAGACTGAAGCAGGTTTTCCTCCAGGATTTTGCCTGTGCTTAGCTCCATTCTGTTTATTTTATCCTGAAAAACTCTCCTGTCCTTAACAATTAAAAGCATACCCATAACATGATGCAGCCACCACTATCCTTTAAAATATGGAGATTGGTAATCCGTAATATGTTTGAGGCAAATCCAATACAACACTTTGTATTCAGGACAAAAAATGTATTGCTTTGACACATTTTTTGCAGTATTACTTTAGTGACTTGTTGCAAACAGGATGTATGTTCTGGAGTATTTGTATTCTGTACAGGCTTCCTTCTTTTCACTTGGTCATTTATGTTGGTATTGTGGAGTAACTACAATGTTGTTGATCCATCCTCAGTGTTTTATCACAGCCATTAAACTTAGTCACCATTTGTCTCATGGTGAAATCCCTGAGCAGTTTCCTTCCTCTCCGGCAACTGAGTTGGGATGAACGCCTGTATCTTTGTAGTGACTGGGTGTATCGACACACCATCCAAAGTGTAATTAATAACTTCACCATGTTGAAAGAGATATTCAATATCTGCTTTTTATTTTTTACCCATCTACCAACCCATCTGCTCTACTTTGTGAGACATTGGAAAACCTTCCTCGTCTTTGTGGTTGAATCTGTTTGAAATGAACTGCTATGTGTGGGGTACAGAGATGAGGCAGTCATTCAAAAATCATGTTAAACACTATTATTGCACACAGAATGAGTCAATGCTCTTGTTAAGCAAATATTTACGCCTGAAATTAGTCTTTCCACAACAAAGGGTTGAATACTCAAAACATTTCAGATTTTGAATAATTAATTTGTAAAAGAATAAAAACATCCCACATTATGGGGTATTGTGGGTAGGCCAGTGACAAATCTCAATGTAATCCATTTTAAATTCAGGCTGTACCATGTGGAAAAAGTCAAGGGGTGTGAATACTTGTGAATAAAACCTTGATATGTCTTCTCTCCTACCCCCCCCCCCCCCCCCCCCCCTCCTCCAGACCAAGGTGAAGTACCTGAAGCAGACGTCAGTGATGCTCCAGAGGGAGTTTAGAGGGGACATCCCGAACACAGTGGAGGGCCTGGTACGACTACCTGGAGTAGGACCCAAGATGGCTCACCTGGCCATGGACATCGCCTGGCACCAGGTCTCTGGCATAGGTAGGTATGGCTCATATACAGTTTGAAGTCGGAAGTTTACATACAGTTTAGCCAAATACATTTAAAGTTTTTCACAATTCTTGACATTTAATCCTAGTAAAAATTCCCTGTCTTAGGTCAGTTAGGATCACCACTTTATTTTAATAATGTGAAATGTTAGAATAATAGTAGAGGTTTTATTTCTTTCATCACATTCCCAGTGGGTCAGAAGTTTACATACACTCAATTAGTATTTGGTAGCATTGCCTTTAAATTGTTTAACTTGGGTCAAACATTTCAGGTAGTCTTCCACAAGCTTCCCACAATAAGTTGGGTGAAATTTGGCCCATTCCTGCTGACAGAGCTGGTGTAACAGAGCCAGGTTTGTAGGCCTCCTTGCTCGCACACGCTTTTTCAGTTCTGCCCTCACATTTTCTATAGGATTGAGTTCAGGGCTTTGTGATGACCACTCCAATACCTTGACTTTGTTGTCCTTAAGCCATTTTGCCACAACTTTGTTTGCTTGGGGTCATTGTCCATTTGGAAGACCCATTTGTGACCAAGCTTTAACTCCCTGACTGATATCTTGAGATGTTGCTTCAATATATCCACATAATGTTCCATCCTCATGATGCCATCTATTTTGTGAAGTGCACCTGTCCCTCCTGCAGCAAAGCACCCCCACTACATGATGCTGCCACCCCCGTGCTTCACGGTTCTGATGGTGTTCTTCGGCTTGAAAGCCTCCCACCTTTTTCCTCAACATAACGATGGTCATTATGGCCAAACAGTTATATTTTTGTTTCATCAAATGATGGTGTTTATACTTGCGTACCATTGTTTGTACAGATGAACATGGTACCTTCAGGTGTCTGGGAATTGCTCCCAAGGATGAACCAGACTTGTGGAGGTCTACAATTTTTTTCTGAGATCTTGGCTGATTTCTTTTGATTTCCCCATGATGTCAAGCAAAGAGGCACTGAGTTTGAAGGTAGGCCTTGAAATACATCCACAGGTACACCTCCAATTGACTCAGGCTAATTGACATTATTTATCAGAAGCTTCTAAAGCCATGACATTTTCTGGAATTTTCCAAGCTGTTTCAAGGCAAAGTCAAGTTAGTGTATGTAAACTTCTGACCCACTGGAATTGTGATACAGTGAATTGTAAGGGAAATAATCTGTCTGTAAACAATTGTTGGAAAAATGACTTGTCATGCACAAAGTAGATGTCCTAACCAACTTGCCAAAACTGTAGTTAGTTAACAAGAAATTTGTGGAGTGGTTGAAAAACAAGTTTTGATGACTCCAATCTAAGTATATGTAAATTTCTGACTTCAATTGTAGGACTACAAATCCCATACTCTAGTCTGCATGTTGTGATGTGGTGTGGTCTGATGTTGTGCAGAGTTGTAGTTCTATTGGATTATATTGTGGGCGTCTTTTATAATGGGATAGTTTTTCTATTGTTTGTGCGTGTGAGTAGGCGTGGACACACACGTCCACCGTATCTCCAACCGGCTGGGATGGACGAGAGGTGGGACCAAGAACCCAGAGGAGACACGCAAGGCCCTGGAAGACTGGTTACCAAGGTGACACCACCACTTCCTCTACCCCATCAGGTCACTCGTTAACCAGTCACTGACCAATCAGATCCCTTACAGCAGGAAAGAGAAACATTTTGCCTTGTGATTTCTGTCCGACATGATTTTGATGAAGACGGGGATTGATGATCTTCCCCTCTCTTCCCCGACACAGGGATCTATGGAGTGAGATCAACTGGTTGCTGGTGGGGTTTGGTCAACAGGTGTGTCTACCTGTCAATCCTCTCTGCTCCGTGTGTCTGAACCAGCACAGCTGCCCCTCCGCCCACCAAGCCAAGAGGCCTAAAGCTGGGTCACCTCGCTCACCACACTCCCCCAAGACCTCCAGGGTCAAGCTGGAGCCTGGTTCGCTTGGTTTGAGGTTACCACCCCCCTCAGCCACACCGGTCAAAGAGGAATCTCTGGCTACCACCCTCTCCTGCCCAGAAAGAGGAAGTCGAAAGCCAAAACCTTCTCTACATGATACGACAGAAGAGGGTAGCATCCCTTTAGAAATGTCAGGACCGTGTCCTAATTCTCTCTCCTTCCTCCCAAAGTGTGCTCTTGTCACTTCCCTTGACTGATGTGACATGACCAGTACTAGAGATAGGGTGGTAACTCCTACTAGCCCAGTGGTATTAACTGCTTTAGCGGGGAGACCATTTTTGGACCGAATTTCTGTGGACTCATTTATTTCTCACAACACCCCAAAACTAAACCTTCAAATCTTTACATTTAGATTTTTACTTACACTAATAAATAAATTCTCAATGAAATAATTTTTCAAATGATCTCAAACACATTTGTATATTGTCCAATACAATAATCGTCACTTAATGTTTTGTTCCCAAAACAGACCTGACAATTTATTTATCCTTTAACTAGGCAAGTCAGTTAAGAACAAATTCTTATTGACAATGATGGCCGAGGAACGGTGGGTTAACTGCCTTGTTCAGGGGCAGACCGACAGATTGTGATCTCAGGGATTCGATCACTGGCCCAACACCCTAACCACTAGGCTACCTACAATACCACTGATGTGTAGGGGTCAGAGGTCCATTTGGAATTAACAATGCGAGTGTAAAACACCCTGTTACTCAGAGCCACAAGGGATTGAGTTCCCCCAGGAGACAAGGTGGTTTGGTGACCACTGCCTTACTGGATCCAACTGACTGTCAGGGTCCTAATCTGAGTTTATGGGTAGAAAACACTTGATATCATTGCACCCTTAAGTAACCACTGAAGTGGGTTGATATTATCCATTAATATACATGCAACAACTTCAATGATTTGAGTTCATAAGGAAAGCAGTCAATTTAAGAGGCCCTGATCTATGGATTACATGTGACTGGGCAGGAGTACAGCCATGGGAGAGCATAGGCCCACCCACTAAGCCAGACAATCAGAATGAGGCCCCCCTCCCCCCGAAAGGCTTTACTACAGCCAGAAATACTCCAGTTTCATCAGCTGTCCAGGTGGCTGGTCTCAGACGATGCTGCAGGTGAAGCCGGATGTGGAGTTCCTGGGCTGGCAGGATTACAATTCCTGGTCGTGAGGCCGGTTGGAAATACTGGCAAATTCTTTACAAATGACTTTTGATGTGGGAAACAGAGAAATGACTCTTATCTGGCAACAGCTCTGGCAGACATTTCTGCAGTCAGCATGCCAATTGCACGCGCCCTCAACTTGACAGCTGTGGCATTGCCACATTGTCCTCAGCACAAGGTGAACACATGTCATCAGCCCCACCTGTCAAGTGGATGGATAACCTTGGAAAAGTCTAAATGCTCAAATTTGTGCACAATTTGAGCGCTTTCTTTGTGCGTATGGGACATTTCTGGGATCTTTTTTTTAGCTCATGAAATATGGGAACAATTCACATGGTGATATATTTGTGTTCACTATTTAAGAATTGCTGAGTACTGTCCAATCAAGAGGGCTTGCTAAATCTGAACCGAAACATCTGGTATTGTACCGCCGTCAAAAGTAGAGTGATGGTTTAGTTTGACAGCTCAGCATGTACAGTAGTCAACCCAGAACATGTCTGTTCTGTCCCATTGTCAGGTCAGAAACACTGCTTTTCACAGTTACTCCCAGTATGCTTGCATACTAAAGTCTATGAACGAGATGCGAGTCGTGTTGTCAGTAGGGCTCTAGAGTATCTGTTGGGTCGTCAGTAGGGCTCTAGAGTATCTGTTGGGTCGTCAGTAGGGCTCTAGAGTATCTGTTGGGTCGTCAGTAGGGCTCTAGAGTATCTGTTGGGTCGTCAGTAGGGCTCTAGAGTATCTGTTGGGTCGTCAGTAGGGCTCTAGAGTATCTGTTGGGTCGTCAGTAGGGCTCTAGAGTATCTGTTGGGTCGTCAGTAGGGCTCTAGAGTATCTGTTGGGTCGTCAGTAGGGCTCTAGAGTATCTGTTGGGTCGTCAGTAGGGCTCTAGAGTATCTGTTGGGTCGTCAGTAGGGCTCTAGAGTATCTGTTGGGTCGTCAGTAGGGCTCTAGAGTATCTGTTGGGTCGTCAGTAGGGCTCTAGAGTATCTGTTGGGTCGTCAGTAGGGCTCTAGAGTATCTGTTGGGTCGTCAGTAGGGCTCTAGAGTATCTGTTGGGTCGTCAGTAGGGCTCTAGAGTATCTGTTGGGTCGTCAGTAGGGCTCTAGAGTATCTGTTGGGTCGTCAGTAGGGCTCTAGAGTATCTGTTGGGTCGTCAGTAGGGCTCTAGAGTATCTGTTGGGTCGTCAGTAGGGCTCTAGAGTATCTGCTGGGTCGTCAGTAGGGCTCTAGAGTATCTGCTGGGTCGTCAGTGTTGTCAGTAGGGCTCTAGAGTATCTGTTGGGTCGTCAGTCTCATTGATTTGTGAGGCGTTTACCACCACATCCTGCCTTGTCCACACCATTCATCAGGAACTCATAGCCAGGACTCAATACCGTAAGGAGTATATAATTTAGTGGTAAAAAGTCCTGACCCTGATGAGAAGCAGGCCTTCACAACTACAGGGGTCCATGTCCCAGACTGAGGAACAAAAGAGATGAGAAGCAGGCCTTCACAACTACAGGGGTCCATGTCCCAGATTGAGGAACAAAAGAGATGAGAACCCAACATCTACACCTTTGTACAGTTGGCGACCCTGATTAACAGCACAGATGGAAACTACACCTCCAGAGAACTGCTGTTTACTGGACCCAATCACATTGCTTAATGTACCCCAGGATGAACACCACTGCCTCAATATTCACCTCACTGCTCAGAGACAAAAGGCTCCAGAAAAGGGTTTTAATGAAACACTTTATTTCCAGATCCATAGTTTTACTTCAGCACTTGAAAGACGTCTCAAGGGTTGCAGGTGTGACATCAATGTCATCTTCTTCCATCTGTCGAGGAGCAAAGACATTTAATGAATCCTTTAGCAAACTGACCAGCATTTAGATTAAAGGAAGACTGGCTCCCTAAATCATGTATAGTACACAATTCATCACCAATAACTCCAGATTTCAAGTAGCTCACCAGCTTGGAACCCCTACTTGCAAGGGAAGATGTATTCTGTCTCAGCCTGGTCACCTGTAACCGTAAGACAGCTTTGTCTCAGGAAATGAAAACAACTTGACCAAATGTTCCTCAGAAGAGGGTAAAAATAACGTTTTGGGGAGGGTTAGTAGAGTAACTTACTTGGCTGGTAGTAGTCATAGATCTTGACCACTGCTGGCTTTAGATTCTGTACCGGGAGCTCCTGTATGATGTCCAGGGTGATGTGGAAAGGAAGTGATGTCAGCTGTTGGGAGAAAAACAAACATAGGGGTCATTAAATGATCAAAGCAGAAGTTACTGTACATCAAAATATATTATTTTTAAATGAAGCCCATTATATATGAAGTGCCATGTGAATGGTTTTCACCTCACCTCTGTCAAGTACATTAACACATGGTCATCTTTGATATCAACACGATCCACTTGACTTGAACCCCGCAGCTGTGAAGACAAGTCATTGATATCGCATGAACAAAGAACCGTCATCCTTAAACAAAGGGACACAGACGAGGCAAGACCTCCATGGATAAAGGTCCCAACAACTCACCCTCCCCAAAGAGTCTGGATCTGGAGAAAACCCAGAGAGCATTTTCAAATCCACTATAATCATATTGGTGGTGAGCTCCTTTCCATGATATCTGAGAAAGATGATTGACAGCTGATTTTTTTATCCATAAAGACCAGATAAGCATTCTGACTGATCCAAGCCGAGGTACCAACTAGAAGGTCAATATACACAGGTATAACAAAACTAATTCATTTGGGTCAAACCCATTCTGCAGGTCACACATTTACTAGAATTCATACAAATATGTCCTTCATTCTGACCGAGACTGGAGCTTCAGCGTGACTCTGGGTCTCAAAGACTTCCTGTTGCAGTCCACCTCTGGAGTCACCTGGATACTGAGCGTTGTGCTTCTGGTAGGAGTAGGGACGTTGTAGCGGAGCACCACCTGGGATAGAGAAGAGGAAGTCAGGGAAACCATCCTGTCCGAATACGAACATTTTATGAGCCAGAAGAAACAGCTTCCCTGTACTGTGTATTAAAGGGCATCTTGCGCCACAGGACTGGAGGAGAGATGTGTTTTCACTGACCTGCACTGAGGCACAAGCACTGCCCTGCACTTCAACGCTGTACTTCCCTTCTGTGTTCTGCAGCGCCCTCTCCTGGTACAGCAGCTTGTTGTTTTGGTTCACATGGAAGAGGCACCGGTCCCCACTGGGAGACCTGACCGTCACTGTGCTGGCTCCTCCTCCTCTACTGAACACCCTGGTGGAGTAGAGAGCCAGGGCCTGGAGGGCCACCACCGTGTCCTAGACATGCACACCACAGGACAATCAGTTCAAAATGAAGAGACCATTTTAAAGGGTTGATTATTCCTCACATTGAACAGTTGCTAAAGTGACTAAATCCCAATTCCATCCATTACGATGATGGTTTCTAGGCTCTATCAGTGAGCCTCACCAGGTTGGACATGAAGAACACATGCCCTGTGGTCTGATACAAGGCAATGTTTGTACTACTGCACCATTTCAGACCACTGGTGTTTAGGAAGTATACCTGGGTGGAAGAGAAGCCTCCGTAGGCGTTCTGCTGCCTCACCAGCCACCTGACGATGCGGGAGGCGTAGCCCAGGTCAGAGGTCGACCGAGAAGAGGCACTGAGGGACGCCAGCAGAACGTAGGAGCTGATCTCCACCTCCAGGGAGGGTGAGGTCTCAGAGGAGGACTGGGACCAGTGCAGGAGACCCCCTGAGGGTTGAGGAGCACACACCAGAGTAAGGACTAGCTTATTCATCCTAATACAGACTACACAATACAAAGTTCTGACCTCCCCAATTCATGTCAAAACTATTTTAGTAGCAAGAGTATTTTTTTCTTAATAATTTAAAATTAATCATTTTATTGGGCCTCTCTGGAGTGCCAGATGGTCTGAGGGTTTGCACTTTTAGGAGTACTCCATTATCCAGGCATGCTCAATCAAGGCAAGACAGCGCTACCAGGATATAGCTCACCCTCTTGAAATGAGATGGTGTCGAGGTGCTGCAGAAGCCGGGCCCGTGTCTCCATGTCACCTGCCAGGGTGAAGGTGTAGGCCAGCAGAGCAGTAGCGTAGGTGTTGGACAAATCACTGGTGGAGTTCTTCAGGCAAGACAAGCTGTGGTCCACAACATGATCCTAGAGCACAGAATGACAGCAGCACATTAAAAGCCAGCCTGGTCCCAGATCAGTTTGGGACTGGGTTCCATTCAACTTGCTGTTCTGGGGCCTCAGGCAGTTCAAATTGTTGATTAGGGAACACTTTTTGCTGAGGAACGGGATTGTTTTTCCTTGTACATTTTATTACGTTGCATTTGTAAAGGGTATAATTTCTGTACATGCAGAGGTCCCCTGCTAAAGAGGCATGGCACTCTAAAAATAAACACCAACAGATCTGGGACCAGACTACAGCACATTTCCTTTCTCACTTTACAGTAGCATACAGAGCCTAATATCAGTAGTAACATACCTTAAGGGAACATTGACAATCGCCATGTGGTTAGTGAGAGTCCATATTGCAAATATACGGTCCCTTACTAGACGTCCGAAAACGTTTGTAAAATTCACGGACGGCGTCGGGCCGTGCGGCAGGGCCGGATCTACCGGGAAGTCAAACGAACTCAGACATTCGGTTTCCGTTTTATAAAATTTGTCATTTTTCCACTGTCCCGGTAAATCCCACAAGAGGGCATAAGCAATCATATTGCAAATGTACAAAACATCACGACGTGGCCTTCTCCTAAACTGAAAATATTTCGAAGCCAAAACTTGGTGAGCGTAGGTTTGGCATGATGGGCAGTTGGCCCCGAACAAGATGGCGTCTAGGCCTCAACGGTTGAGTTATGGCCATTTTTCTGGGAAAAAAGGTCCAAAATGAAAATAGAGCAATAATTTTTCCGCTTCACGTCAAAGTCAAGGAGCCTCTGGTGTCAATAAAAAAAAAGAACCAGCCATTTATCTATCGTCATTTAAGAGAAATCGTACAATGTCAAATTGGTGATGTTCTTTTTTTTTTTTTTAACAGTTACAGATTCAGATGCAGGGTGTTCATACGAATCTTTTTAAAGTGTGCTGCGGAGCTCTGCGAGATTTGTGATTTTCTGAAATAACACTCACTAAACCCTCCGTAAATAACTCAGTTCTTAACATAAAGACTTTAAAAAAAAACTCAGGATTCTGTAAACCGGAAGTGCCTTAAATGGTGTCATAGTGGCTGTTTTGAAGGGTTAAAATGGTCAGACCTTTTCAAAGCTTCATATGTGTGATTAGGCAACCCCCATGAACTGTAAATCCGTCATGATTCCCATAAAATTACCAAGAAAAACTAAAATCACACAGCTTGGCAGGAGGGACCCATTGGGGTGCGTAGAGACAGCCTGCAATAGTTACCTTTGTTCGAGCTAAAAAAGAACCGTCAGACCTAGAGTTCCGAAATCTGTTCTAGACCTCAGGTCGATAGTGCGTGGTGAGTTACGTGGCTCTAGAAGGTTCTCGGACCGAGAAACAGCCTCGTACATCTGCAATGACGTCAATTCATTTTGACCATCACGAAAATGACAACATTTAGAAATGTCCCAGAGTCGCAAGACTAGGTGCATTGCGACCGCCTCGGCCCATATAGACGGACCAACGTTTTTGTCCGATAGCTCATTCAAGGACCCCGTAGCAAGGAATGGAAAAAAGTGGATTTCCAGCACCAATTAGGGTCTTGCTCGGGCACCAAATTACCTATCGAGCCAAAACTTGGGATTCGGGGTTGCCTCAGCTAGGCCTACACATAACATTAGAACTGGACCCGCAGCTGGAACGCAACTACGTTTTTATTATGGTTTGAATAGAAGGCGTTGTGAATTTTGGGCCAGCTCTGTAGTATGTGATAGTTGGCTACTAAACGAGTTGGAAAAAGTGGGTTTGGTGTCAGAATGATATCTAATTGACTGATGGACAGTGACTTGCTGGTGACTATTGTCCATTTGCAATATGTTTAAACAGTGAGGTACCAGAATCACTGCCCAGCCATCCCGAGTTCATTGGGCCAGTCAATTTCTCAATTTCGCATTCCTGCAGGATTTTTATAGCATGACAAATTCGTGATGGTAAATGCCCATTGAACCATATTGCAAATGCACAGTGAATTTGCAAAAGTGAGAAAACATAAACCAATGGCCATAATGAAATCAACACAACGAGCGATGAAGAACCACTATCAATGCCCGGCCATCCTGTGTTAAACAGGCCAGTCAATTTTGCATTTCTGCAGGATTTTTGAGCATGTCAAATTTCTTATGGCATTTGGCCCCAAAAAAAAGTTACTTTTGACTTCCTATGAAATCACATTGCAAGTGGACAAAACATATGCCTTATGCACAAGTAAAAAAATTAAAAATTAAATGGCTGAAGTATGTTGAAGTTCTTATACATGTGTAATTGACACAAATCAAAAGAATTTCAAAAAACGTTCCAGAAAGCACTTTAAGGGGTTGCTAGGTTTTTGAATTTCTCACTTTTTCAAAATGTTGCTTTTTGATGTTGACTTGTGTTGCATTTGCAATATGAAAAACCACAGTGGAGCGCACTCGCCACCTGTTGGATTTTCAAAGTGTTACACCTGGCATTTGCCATATGGCATTTGCAATCAACTTTGAACGAAACGATGCCGAATTGAGTGGTATTGGACACCGTGTATATGGTTTGTCCAGTGCCAATGACTTCCCATTCATTTTTGTCCATTTCAGGGGGGTGTTCCCTTACAGATCTAAGCCCATTCTTTGTTATTTCATAGGCTACTGGCAGAGAAATGACTTCACTACGTCGTAGAAGCTGTAAATGACAGTTGATGTGAGACAGATTTCATACAGGAGGCTGAATGAGTTGCCTGTAATGACGGTGTGAGAAATGGTTCCATGGAGTGAAGCTACTTACCGTCACGGACATGTTGAGCTCCAGCATTGAAGCAGTGATGTAAGCCGTCAGTGTGACTTCATCCGTCACTCCACCCTAGAAAACAATGTCAAGACACCAACTGTATCTAGCCTGTTGAAATCAAACTACGGCCGGTCTGACGAAACAGACAACCAGTTTATTCGCAATATAAAATACCTTCATTCTGTTGTTCAGGAGCTTCCCTGAAGTTCTGAAACAGCCACGTTGGCCCTGTTGACGTTCCAACCAATTCTTGGATTGCTCCATCGTTGCCGGGTCAACATAGATGAAAGACTGGGCTTTGCCAAAGGATCTCAAGACAAAAGCAGTCAGCCTGAAGAAAGAAGTGGATTCATTTAAAAGCCCTGACATCATATCGTCAAGCTCCAAGTCATGACATCACACACGTCAGCTGTCCTATCCAGCGTCTCCATGCCAGAGATGCCATTTGATTGGTCAATACGTCATTGAAACTACCAGTGGGTGAAAAACAAGCCAAGTACTCACCAGGTGTTCCCCAAGCCTTGTCCAAACGTGCTGTACGCACCATCAGCATTCTTGTAGTTCAGCTGCCTTTGGTAACCTGCCGGTGGGTTATCATCATCAACGGTGACCAAGCGCTTGTTCTATTCCCAGAGTTGTGCTCCCTATATATCAGGGATCTCCAACCCTGTTCATGGAGAGCTACCCTCCAACCAAGTTGTAATTAACCCCCATTCAACCAGCTAATTATTAGAAGGGGAGCGAGATTAGGGTTGGAGTGAAAACCTACATACAGGACAGTAACAAGGTTGGAGAGTCCTGCCCTATGTAAGGAATAGGGTGCTATGAGACAGTGTCAATATTCTACCATCAAATGACTTCAGTAGAAAACCATGTGTTGGGTCAGTGATGTTAAGACATTGAGATCATCTGTCATGCAGCTCCGCTGTTACAATGACAGCAGGGTACACCGTGGAGAAACACTTTAAAATAGAAAACGAAATCCTCTAATTGGACAAATCCAGCCCGGTTTGTGGATTTGGCATCTAATCAAGACAGATTTGAAGGGACTCTCCTACCACTAGTGAGGAACTTGGTGGCCTTTTCTAGGATGGCTGGCGTGAGCTGCTCTGTGTTCCTCAGGTACTCCAGGATGTAGATATTGGGGGAGAGCAGGGCCATATTCTGCTCCCCACACCCATACGGCATCTGCAACAGTCCATCCAGGTTGTTGAGGGCCCGACCCAGGATGTCCCCTACAGAGAAACAAGGGACTTCTGTTACAGACTGTCCTCTTCTGCAAACAGCAGCATCGTCACTGGAGAAGGTTCGTCTTCCCACCACAACACAATGGTTTATTTTACCCAGAACCGAGAGGGAAATCCTAGCAGAGCCATCCACCACATTCTGGGGAAGTTGCAGTTCCACCTCCTCCATCAGAGCTTCTCCTGTGGACACAAAGAGGAGCTGAATGAAGATGATCACGTCAACCACCGTGAACATTCAACGTTGATTCATTACTGACCAGTAGGACACAGCAACCAGTTGTAGGTGTGGCTCTTCTCTGTTCCCTCAGCCTGGAGGAGGAGAGGGATTCATTTCAGAGGCAGTTCCACTAGACAGTATCTGTGCTACCTAACGTTAGTTCTCCCACAGCGGTAGACTACATACCTTCACCAGCAGGCTCCGTGTGACTGTGTCAACGCGTCCTCTCTCCGGTACGTTCACAACCCCGTTGTCACACGCAGTCTGGGACCGGACAGCCGCCGCACTAACAGACACGTTCAAAACCCCTACACAGTACAGCGCAGGTTACACAACATCCAATACGGTGACAGTACACAACTCAGGTTGACATCCATTCTGCCGTTTGAACAGATGAAGACTAACCCAGGACAGAGGGGGCCATTGTCCAACTGAAGGTCTTTCGTCCATTGGCACACAAGCACGAGGAGTCCTGGACATCACGCAAGGGTGTGAGAGTGTAGTCTGAGGAAAGCGCTGGAGTCACAGAAACCTGCCAAAGAGGAACACGGGGTAAGATAACGTGGAACGACACACAATACAACTCAAGAAACCATCCTTGTGCAGCGTCGTACCATGATGCACTTGGAGAGGTAGTTAAACACAGTGGCCTTCAGCTCAAAGTGCTCTCCCCGGATGACTGAGTAGGGCAGGGTGAGCTCCAGGAAGAAGGGCTGGAAGACCGTGAGCTCCACCAGAGGAGCCAGACCGAAGCCACTGGGGGCCAGGCAGAAGACCTCAGTCTCCCAGGTGGTGATGGTGTCTGGGACTGTCAGGGGGACATCTAGAGATCCAGACTCCCTGGAATACAGAGGTCAGAGTTCAAACAGAAAGCCACCACGTGTCTAATAGACAAGGACTAATTTCAGTTTGTTGTTACAAATGCATTTAAGCTTTATCTAACCAGGGACACCCATTGAGGTCAAAGGGTCTTTCCTAAGAAAGCTGACCTACAGTTTACAGAGGTTCAGGTTCCTAATCTACACCACTGTTTGGATATGAGGCAAGAGCTAAGAGGGCTTTCAGAGGTCAGCCTCACTCTGCAGAGCACTTACCCAACTTCCACAAGGTCCCAAATCCATGTCTCAGGGAAGAATGTACGGACCGTCTGTATGGGTGGCGGAGGTGGAGCGGCAAGTCCACCAGCCACAGCCATTTCAAGTCTAGGACCCGCTGATCCAGGCCTAGCCATTAGGCTGTAAGCTACTACCAACACAAAACATGGCCATTAGTGTCAAGTTAAAAATGGACTGAATGCTGCTGGGCTCAGTGAGTGCATGCAGTGTTTAGACCAGTTTAACCAGGCTTTGTTATTCTAGCAAATGGTCATCCATAACCCAAGATTCATTAGACTTGGCAATGAGAATAAGGGTTGGTAAGGACATCTCACCATAGGAGCGATAGTACTGGTTCCCCTGGTAACTGAGGCAGGAAGGTACTCTTATATCCAGGTTAGTCGCTAGCTTCAATCCCAGTGTCTAGAAAAAGCAGAACCAATTTAGTAATAAAAGTCAGTTTGTCATTCTATTAAGTTTAACACATTGTAACAGTATGGTGACTGATTCTTCCCAGAAAGAAGAGGCTTCAAGTTGAGAAAACTGGGCAGAAATATTTACCTGAAAAACTGCATAAGGATCATTTGTCTGCTCAGACGGTCCATATGGGTGTGGTATTATGGATCTCCTTGGTCTAACACGTAAACATGCTACTGGATCTTCAAGCTCGTAGGGAACATAGGTCGTCTCCTTGACCGGTAGCAAATCAAATATCTGGAAAGGGACAACAGGGAGGTGTGAAATGACCTTGTTCATTGGGGACCAAACAGAACAGACTGAAACGACTACTTGGGGAAACACTCCATTTTGTTGTCCATTGCTAAACTTTTAGAAAGTTGTCCCATCAACAAGGAGGTGCTTTCCTGTTACTGAGAGGCAATAGAAAGTGGGCCTCAAGCCAGAGAATGAGTCCCATCACATTTGATAAAAGCTCCCAACAGTGAACAGATCCACTCCATGTCTGCTGTGGTCACTGGTTGTATTCCCAGCACCACCAAAACAGTAGGCATGGTGGTACCACTGTTGTTCACTTCAGTGAGCTGTGTTACCTTGTCAGCATCCAGCCTCTTCCCTGGCTCCATGATGCCAACACTCTGGTCAACAGCACTGAGCCCACAGAGGGAACCGGGCCGGGCCGAGAGATGCAGGGTGTTCTCCTCCCCTGGGACAGCGTTGGAGGGTGAGAACTCCACCAACACCTGGCAGACAGATACCATTACTCCAGGTATGATTACAGTCTGCATGGAAATACTGGACACCTTTCATAAAATGACAACAATGTTTGTGATGTACAGTCACTGGGGATATGCCAGACTCCTCCACACACACACACCTTGTTCCTGAAGCATTTCTCAGTGGGGAAGTTCATGCTGTGGGCGATGACAGTCTCACTGGGTAGCATACTGTACACCAGGAGCTGAACCACCGGCGCCATCTCTGGGACCACTGCCAACGTCAAGGTGACGTCACCCTCGGCTACTGCAACGCAAAGAGCAGGTCACTCATTAAGCACCTTCCAGAACGTTCAGAATCACTTCATGAAACTCACTCACCAGGACTGTCCTGCTGCACAGTAACATTGATGTGTCCATGCTGAACTATGACCCCTCTGGACAAGGCCTGGAGGGAAAGGAAACAGTTCTCAGCAACAGAGTGGAGACGTTTGTCACGAACCGGCTCAAAGCCCGTAACAAAGGGAGACAACGTGGAGATAAGGAGTAACAAAATATATATTTATTAACTAAAGCAACTAAGGAAAATATACAATGATGTGTGTAATCAGTAATCAGTAGTGTAAGTGAGTTTTGCGTGCTTGAATGTGATAATGCAGGGTGTTGAAAGGTGCCAAAGCAAACAAACAAACGGCCACCAAGAACCACAACACAATCTACAAAGGTGTCTGCATGGAGACAGTCTCTTCCGTGAATGTGGAAGAGGTCTATTTATCCTGGGAGACACCTGGCCCAGGTGTTTCCCATGAAGCTGACGACCCTCCCAACTCCGCCCACCGGCATCCTAATAAGGAAACAAGAACAAAGACCGAATACAGCAGACAGAGTGGGAGGGTCGTCACACGTTGCAACCTGGACTCATGGGGTAAACGTAACACGGTTAACAAATCCAGGACTCCCATTAGTAGGATACGTTAGCACCTATTCATTTGTGGATGCCCATCATCCATTTCATATAGGCTAAATTTTTTGTTTATACATTACAAATTGTAACACGAGCAAGGTTGGGTTACAGTGGTTGATTAGGAGTATTGGTGTAGTTTAGGAACATCCTTCCTTTGAAAGTGTCTTGGGAAATGTCTGACATGATCCTGGTCAAAAGGAGTGCAAATAGGAAATATGGTGCTGTTTGAGAGGCACCATGGGTTTGCAGGTTGTTCCTGGTTCTACTCACCAGGTAGAGGACAGCCACAGAGCCCTTTGGGACAGTCTCCCCTACGATGGCATAGCGGATGGTGATGGACACCGCCTGCCCACACGCCAGTGGTGTCTCCACCTTCTGAATAGCCAGGGAGCTGGACGGTTTAATGTCAGGGGCAGCGGGCTGGATCAGCGAGAGTAGGTGTTGCCCTCTGTTGAAATAGGGGACCCTGTATCCTGGGTACTCCACTTGTGGGGCGTCGCTCACCTGGAAAGGAACAAAAGGAATAGTAACTAAAGGCCCAATCCTAAATCAACCCCTAGAGCCCGTCCTATATACAGTGGGGATCTGAGAGGATGACAGGAAGCAATATAGTAACAGATCCACCTTACTTCCACCTAGCCTGTTAGGGTCATGACCTCTGAGCATCGTTTCCCCAACTGTCCTGGGGAGCCCAAGCGGTGCACATTTTGGTTCCCCCGTCACAGGAATGTCAATTCCTATGTGTTCATTAATTAAATGCACTCCG
The DNA here is from genome assembly GCF_045791955.1 of Oncorhynchus clarkii lewisi. NCBI lineage: Eukaryota > Metazoa > Chordata > Actinopteri > Salmoniformes > Salmonidae > Oncorhynchus > Oncorhynchus clarkii. Next base: position 790,755 of record NW_027261146.1, on the reverse strand, counting down.
TTTAAGAATGTGTAAGATTCTTATTTGTATAAAATAGACAGGGACCAGTCTTATCAAAATTAGATGACAGTATTTATTCTCGGAGCTCGCTGCCATGAAACCACCAACAGTTTATATACAAAATATGACATCATAGGTTATAAAATGTCTTTCCTCCTATGACCAGGACAGAACAGGTTCAAAAGTTGATTCCAACCCACTAGCTCGCTCACTCCAGACACACACTTATCCAGATTCACTTCTGGAATCTTCACCTTCATCCATCACTATTTAGAAGACAGTTCCAGATAATGGAGAACTGTACCTTATCTAAACATCCCAGAGCTAAGTTGAGTCGGTTCAACCATAGGTTAACAACCCTTTTTGCCTGCTTAAAGACCCACAATCCCTTCCTTATGAATTAACATTATTAATCAGATATAATAAAGTTTAATTAGTTATAGTTCTATTTAAAATGTAGATATTGTATAGTCCCAGAGACTGGCATCGAGTATAACGTCTCTCAAACCTAGAAGGAATCATACTTACTACGAGGTTAATATTCTCTTTGGGCAGACTGGTTGTGTTGACGGAGAACCTGGCAATACCACGACTGTCCGTGGTTAGGTTCTGTAGTCGTAGATATGAGGACCAGCCTTTCTCCTCGAACAGGTAGACTAACATGTCAGAGATGGGTGTGTTGTTAAATCGAACAGCATTTATCTGAAGAAAAGGGGGGGGGGGGGGGGGGGGGGGGGGGGTTGTATGAATGAAGTGACACCACATACTGGTAGTTCAGGAAGCAGGACAAACCAAGCATCCACAATGCAACAGGAACACCATTTGGACTTACCTTGCCTTCGATAATTGATCCATGCTCATAGATTTGGGGCGTGTCAACAAATGTGAATTCTCCAATCACATAGGAGAGCTCTACATTTCTCTCCTCTGACAGTGTAATACCTGTCAAATTAAAACAAATATGGTATATTTCACAACGCAGAAAGTGAGTTGCAGTGCAGCTTTCAGAGAACATTAAAACAGCATTATATAAAACCCTGCTGTAGCACCAACGGTCAAAAAGCTCTTTCTTACCAACCTTGAGCCAACGCAGAGTAACCCAAACTCAGTTCTGGGACCCCCCCCCCCCCCCTGGGTGCACCTTGTAGTTTCTTGCCCTGGCACTACAGCTGATTCAAATCACAACTACATTATGAGATGGTTATTCCAGTCAGCTGTGTAGCGCTCGGGCAAAAACCAAAACATGAACCCAGGGGGAACCCCAGGACAGTTAGGGAACCTGATCTAATGAAACAGCCAATAGTTACGTCGCCATCAGCTGAAGTGAAATGAAGGGTTTTGTATTGAGTCAACATGACGCATCTCATAATGATTGTGATGAGGACTTGCCTGTCCCCTCCTCCTGTACTTCTGCATGGAAACTAAACACGTCTCCCAGCAATTTCTCTCCTGCGTTCTTTGTGAAAAGTGCCATGTTGAAGACATAAGAAGCACAGCCAGTATGGTCCATCTAGGAAAAGCAGGCAGAACCACAAAAACACATTTAAATCCCATTCAAAATGTCATATGTTGGTAAAAACAGCACTACTCGTTTTAGGAAAGCAGACAGACCTCTATTGACTCTTTGTGGCATGGAGGTGTGTAATCAGGAACTCCTTGTGGATTTCGCTCATCAACTTTTATTGGTATCACTGCATTGTCCACCAAAGGTCGGCACAACTTCACCCCTGCTTTACCAGGTACAGGCTGCCCATACGTGTATCTGATTTCAATTCACAACAAGACAAGTGTCAACTTCCTGCATCCAGTTACCATATTAAAAACGTAAGACCTAAATGCTTGAAGTCAGGCGTTGAACACGGTCAATGAATCTGGACCTGTATTCATAGAGCCTCAGAACGGGATCAGTTTTAACTATAGATCATAATGAACGAGGTCACATGTCAAGGCTGGGACCTGATCCTAGAACAGCCATCCTAATCTGAGATGCTTTATGACCGAAGAACCAGCTGGTCACGTAAATGCCACTAACAAATCTCAGGGATCCTAGCAGCAGTTGAAGACTTGAGCAGTAGCACTATAGGTCTTCAATTAGCATGGGCCATTAATGCAGACCACATGCATATTTAAGGACTTCTATATTTAAATAAGTGTATTAGAGGATCCACGAATGCATAACAATTTCCAAGTGTATTATCAAATGAAGCTACAGTACTAGCAGAGGCTGCTGCCTACAGACTTGACATCATTGGAATACTAGTCACTAATAATGCTTACATACCTTGCATTACTCATCTCATATGTTTATACTGTATTCTATACCTCTGACATTGATCATCTATATCGCTGCACCCTCAACATGAACCAAACACGTGTTGTGACCAATACAATGTTATTTACTTGTATTTTCAAATCCTTCATTTGAAATGTGAAAGTAAATGTAATACTTCTAATAGTAGTTGAACCCAGGTCTGCCTTCGCGTAATGAGATAATTAATGACATGTAGTGGAGTTCCACATCACCTTGTAACTACAGTACATTGCAAATCACCAATAGTGTTTACTCACTCTGCACACACTTTCACTTCATACTCCTCTTGAACAACGCTGATCTTGTCAGTGAGGTTCATGTTGATCTCAAACTTGGGCAAAACTACAGATAGAAAGAACAGCAGTGAACTCCAGAACATTCCGGGATTGTGATGCAACATCACCGAGCATGAAAGAGAAACTCGACCTACCATACTGTTCTACCTTGAAGTTGTGGTAGATTTTCTCTTCACCAATCCACACTACAATGGTATAGGATCCTACAGGGGCTTCAGAGTTCAGGGGGTGAGAAAGCTGCAGAATGTTGCCACTGGATGTAGTGTTGACCCACTGTCCAATCCGGTTGTGATTAACGTCCTGTTGGTTCATAGGAAGGGGCATGTTCAGCAGGACACAACGTTGTGGAAAGTTCACAACAGTATACAGGACAAGGAGTCAATTCTATCTGCAACAGTCATCTACTGAAGAGGGCCCAGATTACACACAAGGCTGATTGGATGCATTTAGCCAACTTCTACAGTAGGTGGAAGTGAGGACCTAGCTAGCAGGGGGAGTCATAATGCTGCAGTCTTTACACTGACAGTCAACATAAAGTTACACCAACAAGGATCTTACCTCAAGTTCCACAATGTTGTACTGTGAAGGGCAAAGACAAGAGATGGGGTCAGGTTTCATTAAGAACTCCAATGCCAAAACAGAGCATCGCTGTCTACAGCTACTAGACAGGTGATTGGCTTGGTCACTTAATGTAAACATCACATGTAGCATTTGCAATTCAATCTCAGGAAAAGATGACCCCATACATTCCAATCTGACCTATATGAATGGAAGCCTCATCTCCTGGCTGGTTGATTGCTGTACATAATACCAGACTGCTATGTCCATCACAGTATTGTGACACTTCTGCATCTTGGATTGAAATAGTAGAGACTTAACTAAAATACTATTGTCAAACGTATATTTGCAACTCACCAGCTGATTGACGGGGCTAAAATGGGTATCCAAGGTGACGACTCTAAAAAGCACTGTAAACAGCCAACGACAAGACAAACACAATGAGAATATTAGAAGCATCATTTCAGGCAACTTTCTCAATTCCAAGGATTCCCAGAAATACTGGTTGAGGATTCCCAGCCTGATTCCAGTGTACATATCCTGAGTGAACCCAGGGGGATTTACTGCATCTGCACCACATTCCTGAACAACAAGGCTCTTCAGATGTCTACCGTTTCCCTCTACAATCCTCATAATGCATGACGTTAAAACAGAGGACGGGACCAGACTGGGGAAGAGCATTGCCAGCAATGATCTGTTCTTTTCTACACAATTATTGCCTGATGCATTTCAAACAATACTTCCTTCAGATGTCAGTCTGACAGGACTTCATTGTAAAACTGTTATAGCCTCAAATTAACAAAGGGAGCACGGTGGGGTCGTGGATAACTGTTGATGTCAAAATGGGGTCAGGGGCCCAAAAAGGTCAACGCCCCGGAATTGGCTGTTTCTTAGCAACCAGACTAGAGGTGTACCGGCTCTAACATTACCCGTTTGTCCTGGGTTGTAGATTGGTTTGTCCGTTTGGATGAACGTCATGGGGCTGTAGGGTTTGATCATGACCCTTCTCTCCTCTGTTGATAGAAAAGTCTCCCCTCGAACCTCCACCTTAAAGTTCAGCACTTTGTCGCTCTTCACATGAGGGGCCTGTCAGGGCCGGAAACAGGGACACACGGTGAACAAACGGACCGATAACATAGGACATTCAAATGTGGTGCCGTGTGGCCCAGTTGGTAAGAGCCACTAGCCACTTCAAGGTAGACCGTTTAACTACTGCAGGGATCCCATTATGCATTCAGCCTGCTGTAAGTTAGATATATAAATGGTCTCAATAGTATATACTAGCATTCAATCAAAACCTGGTACAAATTGAAGCCCGAATCACAGAAAAGTTCTGGTAGGTCACCACTGACATTAACCATAAAATAAGCTGCCATTGCACAAAGAACCTAAGCGGTGCATCAAAGCTGAGCAGTACAGTCCACTCTTAATGGAATGGTTCTGGATGACCACCAGTGCTGGGCTGACCTGAAACTGGACACAGCGGTGAAACTCTTGGTCAGAACTCTGGTGGAGAAGTCTCTTGTTCTGCCCGTCGGCCATCAGAGATACGGTCATGACCAGGGTCTCGTTGGGCTGCAGAAGGCTGGCACAAAGCTTGGCCTCTGAGCCTGCCTGGATCACTGCAGGAACAGCTACCATGTAAACCCTACAGAGAACACACCCGGCAACAGGAACATCAGTACATCTCTAAACACAAAGCCAGGTGAAATATACAGGGGGATAAAGACCTGCAGAAAGGGGAGATGAAAAATTGCTCTGACAAGAGAATGTTAAACCGGGACGAGAGAAGCAGGTCTGACCACTAAATTCTAACTGCAGATGGACTTACGGTCTTAGAGTCTCTTGACAGACACAAAGCCAGTGAGTGCAGGCAAAGAGGATCCATCTCCAAACCTGAAGCCCAGGAAGAACCATGACTAAAGGAGAAAAATAAACCAACAAGTCTGTTATGACCCAGTATTCCTACTGCACTGTATACAGGTTGTGTCTAGATGGGATACAGATTGCGGGCAATTGTCAAACCAGTTATGACTAGTATTCCTACTAGGAAGACCTGCCTACTGCAAGTTCATTTCCTGTCATTCTACCATTGGGCAAATAATTTAACAATTGTATGATCAATTTCATGCAATTAATCATTTTGCCAATGGGCAGAAAGAAGAGGCCAAATGCACTCTTATGTCCGTCAATTCTAGACATTCCCATGACTATGCCATTTTAATGATAACGGAGTGAGTGACTAACAAAATCAATGTTAGACTATGCACACTAGACTATGTTACTAAACCCTTTTAGAGTGCATTTGCTATAGCCTGTAAAAGATCAAAGGAATGTAAAAAAATAAAATAAAAATGTTAAGCGTTAATTTATTAGAAGTTAATCGCCGACCTGTTATGTGAATAATGATTGCACCACAAGTTGCCATAACACCTGTGGCCAAGGGATACTCACCACCGCGATTTGTATATCGATTTAGAAATGAGAAGACTCGGTCACGTCTTCTTAAATATCCTGCAGGTGCGCGGCTAGTTCCGGATTTGTTTTCTAGTTACTAAGCGCGCACACCTGCTGGATATTGAAGGCGTTCGATTAAGCTGAACCTGGGTTGCACTTGACCGGGCATAACCGGTAGGGAGGAGTGCCTCTCAAAAGGAACCTGCGCTGCCCATTCATAATAGTCAACAAGGCAGCATGGTGCATCGTTCAGGATCATCATGTCTTTTCGATAAAATGGTCGAGTTTTCCAATATTGGAAAGGCAGCTAAAGCACATAATGGGGATTTTGTCAACACCGAAAACTTAGGCCAATGACATGCATATGAAACTATCCTAAATCATTACTCCACGTGCTTAACCTTGTTTTGAACCGAATTCGCCTTTGGCGGCACCTGGCTCATGCCGGAATCCCGTATCACCATGTGCCAACTCCTCCCGGGCCAGATCATTGTGGGACTACATAAACCCTGAATTGCTTGCACTATTGATGCGTTCGTATCCAAGTGGGAAGTGGGAAATTACCACATGGGACTGGGAAAATCCACTTGAACGGCCCTCCAACTAGTGGGAAACTCCTCTATCATCCCGAGCTCCCACTTCTCCACATGCTGACCTCTGTCATCTACTACTGAAATTACCTCGAGAACTTTCAGGAGTTAAATGCAACAACAAAACATTGTTTATAAAAAGCTATCTATACTAAACAAAACATAAACACAACATGCAACAATTTCAAAGATTTTGCAGAGTAACAGTTCATATAAGGAAATCAGTCATCTGAAATGAATTCATTAGGCCCTAATCTATGGATTTCACATAACTGGGCAGGGGCGCAGCTATGGGTGGGCCTGAGAGGGCATAGTCCCACCCGCTGGGGAGCCAGGCCCACCCGCTGGGGAGCCAGGCCCACCCGCTGGGGAGCCAGGCCCAGCCGCTGGGGAGCCAGGCCCAGCCGCTGGGGAGCCAGGCCCAGCCGCTGGGGAGCCAGGCCCACCCACTGGGAGCCAGTCCCACCCACTGGGGAGCCAGTCCCACCCACTGGGGAGCCAGGCCCAGCCACTGGGGAGCCAGGCCCAGCCACTGGGGAGCCAGGCCCAGCCACTGGGGAGCCAGGCCCAGCCACTGGGGAGCCAGGCCCACCCACTGGGAGCCTGGCCCTGCCAATCAGAATGAGTTTTTCCCCACAAAAGAGCTTTATTACAGACAGAAATACTCCTCAGCACTTTACTTCCTGCGTTTATATTTGTGTTCAGTGTATTAATATGGTTTTTGAACACTATAATTGGTTTACATGCATGATGGCTTTACTGTTAGTTTATGGTTTGCACAGCTTGTTGGCCATTAGCCAATCAGTGTTTTTCTCAACGAGTTCAAAGCACTGTTCAATGCATCCAGATGGTATTTACGACTTCACAACGGGTAAATTCCCACCTCCCACTTGTTTATGAACCAGGCATATGTATTGGCCATTGAGACAAGTATGGGTAACTGCAGAGTTGGGGAGATTCTTGTTTGAGCAAAAGACCGTCCTCTCTACTCCATGACCCAGAAACCAATAAGTGGTTGAGTGGTCGAGCAGTGTGTCAGTTTGTTGGTTGGCAAACGGGAAGAGTGTCGTCCTCTCTTTGATAGCCACCTTTCATTGAGGATAGTCATGTTTCCTACTGCAGAAGAGTTTTGAAATCTGCCAAACCCAGTTTGAATCAGCGTTTGTTTTGTCAGAGGAGAAAAAAACATACACATGTTTAAAAGCAATACACTATTTATCCTTTTATCCATAACATGGCAGGTTAGGAGAACTAACGTAGCAGGTTAGAACTAACGTAGCAGGTTAGAACTAAAGTAGCAGGTTAGAACTAACGTAGCAGGTTAGAACTAACGTAGCAGGTTAGAACTAACGTAGCAGGTTAGAACTAACGTAGCAGGTTAGAACTAACGTAGCAGGTTAGAACTAACGTAGCAGGTTAGAACTAAAGTAGCAGGTTAGAACTAACGTAGCAGGTTAGAACTAACGTAGCAGGTTAGAACTAACGTAGCAGGTTAGAACTAAAGTAGCAGGTTAGAACTAACGTAGCAGGTTAGAACTAACGTAGCAGGTTAGAACTAACGTAGCAGGTTAGAACTAAAGTAGCAGGTTAGAACTAACGTAGCAGGTTAGAACTAACGTAGCAGGTTAGAACTAACGTAGCAGGTTAGGAGAACTAACGTAGCAGGTTAGAACTAACGTAGCAGGTTAGAACTAACGTAGCAGGTTAGAACTAACGTAGCAGGTTAGAACTAACGTAGCAGGTTAGAACTAACGTAGCAGGTTAGGAGAACTAACGTAGTAGGTTAGAACTAACCTAGCAGGTTAGAACTAAAGTAGCAGGTTAGAACTAACGTAGCAGGTTAGAATTAACGTAGCAGGTTAGAACTAACGTAGCAGGTTAGGAAAACTAACGTTGCAGGTTAGAACTAACGTAGCAGGTTAGAACTAACGTAGCAGGTTAGAACTAACGTAGCAGGTTAGAACTAACGTAGCAGGTTAGGAGAATCAATGTAGCAGGTTAGGAGAATTAACGTAGCAGGTTAGGAGAACTAACGTAGCAGGTTAGGAGAATTAACGTAGCAGGTTAGAACTAAAGTAGCAGGTTAGAACTAACGTAGCAGGTTAGAACTAACGTAGCAGGTTAGAACTAACGTAGCAGGTTAGGAAAACTAACGTTGCAGGTTAGAACTAACGTAGCAGGTTAGAACTAACGTAGCAGGTTAGAACTAACGTAGCAGGTTAGAACTAACGTAGCAGGTTATAACTAACGTAGCAGGTTAGGAGAATTAATGTAGCAGGTTAGGAGAACTAACGTAGCAGGTTAGGAGAACTAACGTAGCAGGTTAGGAGAATTAACGTAGCAGGTTAGGAGAATTAACGTAGCAGGTTAGGAGAACTAACGTAGCAGGTAAGGAGAATTAACGTAGCAGGTTAGGAGAACTAACGTAGCAGGTTAGGAGAATTAACGTAGCAGGTTAGGAGAACTAACGTAGCAGGTTAGGAGAACTAACGTAGCAGGTTAGGAGAATTAACGTAGCAGGTTAGGAGAATTAACGTAGCAGGTTAGGAGAACTAACGTAGCAGGTTAGGAGAATTAACGTAGCAGGTTAGGAGAACTAATGTAGCAGGTTAGGAGAACTAACGTAGCAGGTTAGGAGAACTAACGTAGCAGGTTAGGACTAATGCAGCAGGTTAGGAGAACTAACGTAGCAGGTTAGGAGAACTAACGTAGCAGGTTAGGACTAACGTAGCAGGTTAGAACTAACGTAGCAGGTTAGAACTAACGTAGCAGGTTAGAACTAACGTAGCAGGTTATAACTAACGTAGCAGGTTAGGAGAATTAATGTAGCAGGTTAGGAGAACTAACGTAGCAGGTTAGGAGAACTAACGTAGCAGGTTAGGAGAATTAACGTAGCAGGTTAGGAGAATTAACGTAGCAGGTTAGGAGAATTAACGTAGCAGGTTAGGAGAACTAACGTAGCAGGTTAGGAGAATTAACGTAGCAGGTTAGGAGAACTAACGTAGCAGGTTAGGAGAATTAACGTAGCAGGTTAGGAGAACTAACGTAGCAGGTTAGGAGAACTAACGTAGCAGGTTAGGAGAATTAACGTAGCAGGTTAGGAGAATTAACGTAGCAGGTTAGGAGAACTAACGTAGCAGGTTAGGAGAATTAACGTAGCAGGTTAGGAGAACTAATGTAGCAGGTTAGGAGAACTAACGTAGCAGGTTAGGAGAACTAACGTAGCAGGTTAGGACTAATGCAGCAGGTTAGGAGAACTAACGTAGCAGGTTAGGAGAACTAACGTAGCAGGTTAGGAGAACTAACGTAGCAGGTTAGGAGAATTAACGTAGCAGGTTAGGAGAATTAACGTAGCAGGTTAGGAGAATTAACGTAGCAGGTTAGGAGAACTAACGTAGCAGGTTAGGAGAATTAACGTAGCAGGTTAGGAGAACTAACGTAGCAGGTTAGGAGAATTAACGTAGCAGGTTAGGAGAACTAACGTAGCAGGTTAGGAGAACTAACGTAGCAGGTTAGGAGAATTAACGTAGCAGGTTAGGAGAATTAACGTAGCAGGTTAGGAGAACTAACGTAGCAGGTTAGGAGAATTAACGTAGCAGGTTAGGAGAACTAATGTAGCAGGTTAGGAGAACTAACGTAGCAGGTTAGGAGAACTAACGTAGCAGGTTAGGACTAATGCAGCAGGTTAGGAGAACTAACGTAGCAGGTTAGGAGAACTAACGTAGCAGGTTAGGACTAACGTAGCAGGTTAGAACTAACGTAGCAGGTTAGAACTAACGTAGCAGGTTAGAACTAACGTAGCAGGTTATAACTAACGTAGCAGGTTAGGAGAATTAATGTAGCAGGTTAGGAGAACTAACGTAGCAGGTTAGGAGAACTAACGTAGCAGGTTAGGAGAATTAACGTAGCAGGTTAGGAGAATTAACGTAGCAGGTTAGGAGAATTAACGTAGCAGGTTAGGAGAACTAACGTAGCAGGTTAGGAGAATTAACGTAGCAGGTTAGGAGAACTAACGTAGCAGGTTAGGAGAATTAACGTAGCAGGTTAGGAGAACTAACGTAGCAGGTTAGGAGAACTAACGTAGCAGGTTAGGAGAATTAACGTAGCAGGTTAGGAGAATTAACGTAGCAGGTTAGGAGAACTAACGTAGCAGGTTAGGAGAATTAACGTAGCAGGTTAGGAGAACTAATGTAGCAGGTTAGGAGAACTAACGTAGCAGGTTAGGAGAACTAACGTAGCAGGTTAGGACTAATGCAGCAGGTTAGGAGAACTAACGTAGCAGGTTAGGAGAACTAACGTAGCAGGTTAGGAGAACTAACGTAGCAGGTTAGGAGAATTAACGTAGCAGGTTAGGAGAATTAACATAGCAGGTTAGGAGAATTAACGTAGCAGGTTAGGAGAACTAACGTAGCAGGTTAGGAGAATTAACGTAGCAGGTTAGGAGAACTAACGTAGCAGGTTAGGAGAATTAACGTAGCAGGTTAGGAGAACTAACGTAGCAGGTTAGGAGAACTAACGTAGCAGGTTAGGAGAATTAACGTAGCAGGTTAGGAGAATTAACGTAGCAGGTTAGGAGAACTAACGTAGCAGGTTAGGAGAATTAACGTAGCAGGTTAGGAGAACTAATGTAGCAGGTTAGGAGAACTAACGTAGCAGGTTAGGAGAACTAACGTAGCAGGTTAGGACTAATGCAGCAGGTTAGGAGAACTAACGTAGCAGGTTAGGAGAACTAACGTAGCAGGTTAGGACTAACGTAGCAGGTTAGGACTAACGTAGCAGGTTAAGAGAACTAACGTAGCAGGTTAGGAGAACTAACGTAGCAGGTTAGGACTAACGTAGCAGGTTAGGAGAACTAACGTAGCAGGTTAGGAGAATTAACGTAGCAGGTTAGGAGAACTAACGTAGCAGGTTAGGAGAACTAACGTAGCAGGTTAGGAGAATTAACGTAGCAGGTTAGGAGAATTAACGTAGCAGGTTAGGAGAACTAACGTAGCAGGTTAGGAGAATTAACGTAGCAGGTTAGGAGAACTAACGTAGCAGGTTAGGAGAACTAACGTAGCAGGTTAGGAGAACTAACGTAGCAGGTTAGGAGAACTAACGTAGCAGGTTAGGACTAACGTAGCAGGTTAGGAGAACTAACGTAGCAGGTTAGGACTAACGTAGCAGGTTAGGAGAACTAACGTAGCAGGTTAGGAGAATAGCCAATATGCTACACTGGTTTATCAAGTTGTACAGCCCAATCAGCCACACAAAACTTTCTTGAGTGGAAACAAATCTACCCAATTAGCTGATTCGCTTTCCATACACGCACTTCTGTTGATCCACCCACATCTTTCGTAACGCCAACTTTCAGACACATTGCACATGGGAAGATCTCAATTGCATATTCCTCACGTCCTCTCTCCTCCTCAAAACCCATTGGATGAGAAAGCTAAAGGTCCCGCCCCTCTGACCTTTTCCTCCAATGGGTTTTGAGAAGGAGACGAGGAAAGAGGACGCGAGGAGTATGCAATTGAGTTCTTCCCCATGACTCCATTGAGATCATAGAGAATAATAGAGAAATCCCCATATCATTCCCATGATGGCGTCTGTGAGGCCATCTCCATTTTGAAGTAGTCAATTTTCTTCTTTTAAATCAAAATCAAATGTATTTACAAAAAAACCTTTTTACATCAGCAGAAATGTTTCAAATAAGGGCTGTGTTTCGTGTAGGCACCTGTAGTTCTTTATGATAAACATTTCCTTGTTTGACCACTAGGTTTTATGGGTATTATGACTAATACTGTGGTACGCTGTAGCGCCTGTGACAGCATGAGGCAATATCCATTTTGAAGTAGTCAATTTTCTTTCTCACGATTGGCTGTCCTGGTAGGACATCACTCCAACATGGTCACCAGGAGTGATCAGCCAATGAAGTTGGAAGTCCCACCCAGTTGAGTACATAAAAATGGTGGAAGCTCTAAATGGTGCTACCCATGCTATACAGCCTTTTGGCCACTAGAGGCCTCTATCATTCTCTATGCTTTGAAACCGCTGGTCTACCATATTGACACTCCCCAGTAGGAGCATTCCTCCATAGGAATGAATGGAATTCTACAGTATTTTGATGAAAGGTTTCAAGGACAAAACTACATGTATTTAAGTATTTTGTTGTTGTAGTCGTGGCCGTAACATTAGTAATAAAATATACATATACTTTAAGGACAATTACAGTTTTTTTTCTGTAAGTATCATATTACCTTTTACAACAACAACAAAAATCTATTAGAAATGTGCTCTTTATTTTGTGGCATGGTGTGAAATGCATTTATATAACCGTCCTCCAGGTGGTGCTGCTGTACAGTGGGTCAGAATAAGACACTTAGGAGACTATTGCCTATTATTCCCATTACTTGGTCTTGGTTCTGTTTTTTACTAGATCAAATTTATAGTCAATGTTATGCTATTCCTGTGTTCTAAACAGGGTTGGATGAGTATTCCTGTGTTCTAAAAAGGGTTGGATGAGTATTCCTGTGTTCTAAAGAGGGTTGGCTGAGTATTCCTGTGTTCTAAACAGGGTTGGATGAGTATTCCTGTGTTCTAAAGAGGGTTGGATGAGTATTCCTGTGTTCTAAACAGGGTTGGATGTGTATTTTTCCCTTACTATTTGATTCTACAGCATCCAACAACTGTAGGCCTATTGGTCTAATCCATCATTTACTGATGGAAGAGTCCCTTATACACAGTTATACTTCATCTCGGGTAACCCACAACTTAAATCTTGCGTAATTTGATCAGAAACACCATTTATGTTTACATAGTCCATCCACAAGAGATTATTATAACCTAATTATAATAACCTAAACGTGTGATTAGGCAATAAGAGCTCTCTCTAGTTGAGTCAAGAAACAGATGAGCATCCAGGAAGCAAACATCCTGGATGGATATATATCCTAGTCCTACATCAACTATTTACTTCAACTATATTGACTTAGTTTTCCACTGAATCTCACTGATAGGACTCTATAGACACTGCAGCCCGGGAGACTCAATAAGAACACTGCAGCCTGGGAGACACAATAAGGACACTGCAGCCCGGGAGACTCAAAAAGGACACTGCAGCCTGGGAGACACAATAAGAACACTGCAGCCTGGGAGACACAATAAGGACACTGCAGCCCGGGAGACTCAAAAAGGACACTGCAGCCCGGGAGACTCAAAAAGGACACTGCAGCCTGGGAGACACAATAAGAACACTGCAGCCTGGGAGACACAATAAGAACACTGCAGCCTGGGAGACACAATAAGGACACTGCAGCCTGGGAGACTCAAAAAGGACACTGCAGCCCGGGAGACACAATAGGACACTGCAACCCGGGAGACTCAATAAGGACACTGCAGCCTGGGAGACTCAAAAAGGACACTGCAGCCCGGGAGACTCAATAAGGACACTGCAGCCCAGGAGACACAATAAGGACACTGCAGCCCGGGAGACTCAAAAAGAACACTGCAGCCCGAGAGACACAATAAGGACACTGCAGCCCGGGAGACACATTAAGGACACTGCAGCCCAGGAGACACAATAAGGACACTGCAGCCCAGGAGACACAATAAGGACGCTGCAGCCCGGGAGACTCAAAAAGGACACTGCAGCCTGGGAGACACAATAAGAACACTGCAGCCTGGGAGACACAATAAGAACACTGCAACCTGGGAGACACAATAAGGACACTGCAGCCTGGGAGACTCAAAAAGGACACTGCAGCCCGGGAGACACAATAGGACACTGCAGCCCGGGAGACTCAATAAGGACACTGCAGCCTGGGAGACTCAAAAAGGACACTGCAGCCCGGGAGACTCAATAAGGACACTGCAGCCCAGGAGACACAATAAGGACACTGCAGCCCGGGAGACTCAAAAAGAACACTGCAGCCCGAGAGACACAATAAGGACACTGCAGCCCGGGAGACACAATAAGGACACTGCAGCCCAGGAGACACAATAAGGACACTGCAGCCCAGGAGACACAATAAGGACGCTGCAGCCTGGGAGACACAATAAGGACACTGCAGCCCGGGAGACACAAAAAGGACACTGCAGCCCGGGAGACACAATAAGGACACTGCAGCCCGGGAGACACAACAAGGACACTGCTGACCTGCAAAAAACTATTAATCAAAATCTAAAACTGGCCCTTACCTTAACCCTAACCCAACTTTTAACCCTAACCCAACTTTCAACCCTAACCTAACCTAATTGTACCCCTGTGTAGACTTTAAGAAACACTCTAGGTAGCCATTTGAATAGCCCACTCAACCCTGTGTAGACTATTAAACACATTTATACAACAATAGCCTGTTCATTTAACGCTATTTCTTATCTACCGACTACACTCTAAAAGGTAAAGGTTCCTGGAGTATCCGTTATAGGACCCCTATAAGAAACCCCTATAAGGACCCCTATAAGGACCCCTATAAGGACCCCTATAAGGACCCCTATAAAGACCCCTATAAGGACCCCTATAAGGTCATCAAAGAACCCCTTTTAATGGATCCTCAAAGAACCAGAATCTTGTTTTAACTCCCCCCCCATTATTATTATCAATACGCATAACAATAATAACAACAACAACAACAACAACAACACAATATTTTAGTTCTCAGTGTTTATTATGATTTTAATGGGAAAGCAAAATGTAAAAAATATTTAAATGTATATGTTATTTTACCGTTATTTTACCAGGTAAGTTGACTGAGAACACATTCTCATTTACAGCAACAACCTGGGGAATAGTTACAGGGGATAGGAGGGGGGATGAATTAGCCAACTGTAAACTGGGGATGATTAGGTGACTGTGATGGTATGAGGGCCAGATTGGGATTTTAGCCAGGACACCGGGGTTAACACCCCTACTACTTACGATAAGTGCCATGAGATCTTTAATGACCTCAGAGAGTCAGGACACCCGTTTAATGTCCCACCCGAAAGACGGCATCCTACACAGGGCAATGTCCCCAATCACTGCCCTGGGGCATTGGGATATTTTTTAGACCAGGGGAAAGAGTGCCTCCTGCTGGAGATATGAGGTAAAGTCCCAGCAGAGCCCCAAGTCCGATGGGTATATCCTCTGGTGTGTTGATGTTAATGTGTTGATGTTCTCCGTATCCACAGCCAGAATCAAATCAAATCAAATCAAATGTATTTATATAGCCCTTCGTACATCAGCTGATATCTCAAAGTGCTGTACAGAAACCCAGCCTAAAACCCCAAACAGAAAGCAATGCAGGTGTAGAAGCACGGTGGCTAGGAAAAACTCCCTAGAAAGGCCAAAACCTAGGAAGAAACCTAGAGAGGAACCAGGCTATGAATGATTTAGCAGTGCATGGGGATCAAACAGGTTTCCTGTAGGGAGGGTGAAGTCTGTGAATCCAAAAAAATAGTCATTATACAGATGATTAACAAAACATGCACACGACAGTATTCATACCTTGGTTTCTGTGGTGAAAGTGAATGAAAAAACCTGTTTTGATAATGGTTTTCATCAAATCAAATCAAATCTAATTTATTTATATAGCCCTTCGTACATCAGCTGATATCTCAAAGTGCTGTACAGAAACCCAGCCTAAAACCACAAACAGCAAGCAATGCAGGTGTAGAAGCACGGTGGCTAGGAAAAACTCCCTAGAAAGGCCAAAACCTAGGAAGAAACCTAGAGAGGAACCAGGCTATGTGGGGTGGCCAGTCCTCTTCTGGCTGTGCCGGGTGGAGATTATAACAGAACATGGCCAAGATGTTCAAATGTTCATAAATGACCAGCATGGTCGAATAATAATAAGGCAGAACAGTTGAAACTGGAGCAGCAGCACAGTCAGGTGGACTGGGGACAGCAAGGAGTCATCATGTCAGGTATTCCTTATGTTTTCATAAACATACCTTGTCCATAATGTAGAGGCCTGTGGGATATTTATTGAAGAGGCAAGGGAGGAGGATGGTATGTGATCTGCATAACATACCAATACCTATTGACATACTATTTTATGCCTCCTCGTCTTCATACCTGCAGACACAGACACAAAAGTGAGCAGTTCAGTCATCTGCACCCAATACAGCTAGCCTTAACATATTCTCATATCCTTCAACATATTCTCATAGCCTTAACATATTCTCATATCCTTCAACATATTCTCATATCCTTCAACATATTCTCATATCCTTCAACATATTCTCATAGCCTTCAACATATTCTCATATCCTTCAACATATTCTCATAGCCTTCAACATATTCTTATAGCCTTCAACATATTCTTATAGCCTACAACATATTCTCATATCCTTCAACATATTCTCATAGCCTTCAACATATTCTCATATCCTTCAACATATTCTCATAGCCTTCAACATATTCTTATAGCCTTCAACATATTCTTATAGCCTTAACATATTCTCATATCCTTCAACATATTCTCATAGCCTTAACATATTCTCATATCCTTCAACATATTCATATAGCCTACAGTACATATTCATATAGCCTTCAACATATTCATATAGCCTTAACATATTCTCATATCCTTCAACATATTCTCATAGCCTTCAACATATTCTTATAGCCTTCAACATATTCTTATAGCCTACAGTACATATTATTTTAGCCTACAGTACATATTCATATAGCCTTCAACATATTCATATAGCCTTCAACATATTCATATAGCCTTCAACATATTCCTATAGCCTTCAACATATTCATATAGCCTTCAACATATTCATATAGCCTTCAACATATTCATATAGCCTTCAACATATTCCTATAGCCTTCAACATATTCATATAGCCTTCAACATATTCATATAGCCTTCAACATATTCATATAGCCTTCAACATATTCATATAGCCTTCAACATATTCATATAGCCTTCAACATATTCATATAGCCTTCAACATATTCTTATAGCCTTCAACATATTCATATAGCCTTCAACATATTCATATAGCCTTCAACATATTCATATAGCCTTCAACATATTCTCATATCCTTCAACATATTCATATAGCCTTCAACATATTCATATAGCCTACAACATATTCTTATAGCCTACAACATATTCTTATAGCCTACAACATATTCTTATAGCCTTCAACATATTCTTATAGCCTTCAACATATTCTTATAGCCTACAGTACATATTCTTCTGGCCTACAGTACATATTCATATAGCCTTCAACATAGTCTTCTAGTCTTCAACATATTCATATAGCCTACAGTACATATTCATATAGCCTTCAACATATTTCTATAGCCTACAGTAGATATTCATATAGCCTTCAACATATTCATATAGCCTACAGTAGATATTCCTATAGCCTTCAACATATTCATATAGCCTTCAACATATTCATATAGCCTTCAACATATTCATATAGCCTTCAACATATTCCTATAGCCTTCAACATATTCATATAGCCTTCAACATATTCCTATAGCCTTCAACATATTCATATAGCCTTCAACATATTCATATAGCCTTCAACATATTCCTATAGCCTTCAACATATTCTTATAGCCTACAGTACATATTCTTCTGGCCTACAGTACATATTCATATAGCCTTCAACATAGTCTTCTAGCCTTCAACATATTCATATAGCCTACAGTACATATTCATATAGCCTTCAACATATTTCTATAGCCTACAGTAGATATTCATATAGCCTTCAACATATTCCTATAGCCTACAGTAGGTATTCTTACCTATTTGTTGATTGATATCCACTGAATTGTGTCCATTTTCTTTGTTTTAGAAAGATTTGCACAAATATGAAAAGATGGATGGTATCATCATAAAACAATATACATTTAAATCATACAAGGGACAAACCTTATCTTAAATTGAGGAGATCTTTACGTTCTTCAGTTAAGTTCCTGCTGTCCTTTCAAATCCAAATGTTTCAGTTGGGCAGTTAGGCTCCTGCAAGAACCCCCAACAACTAAGGAGGTTCCACAATGAACCCCACCTCCTATGGGGTTCTTGGAAGAACCTTTTGGGGGCAATTTTCAGTTCCACGAACCCTAAGGTTCTTCAAAGAATGTTGAGGATCTTAGAAGAACCCTTGTTGAACCCCTAATTATTAGTGTACTCTCTCTCTGTCTCTCGCTCTTCCTCTCTCTCATCCTCTTTTCCTCTGTCTCTCTCTCTTCCTCTCTCTCTCTTCCTCTTTTCCTCTGTCTCTCTCTCTCTCTTCCTCTCTCTCTCTTCCTCTTTTCCTCTGTCTCTCTCTCTCTCTTCCTCTCTCTCTCTTCCTATTTTCCTCTGTCTCTCTCTCTCTTTTCCTCTCTCAGCCTCTTTTCCTCTGTCTCTTTCTTTCACAGCCAACAGATGAGGAAGACTTCCCTCTTATCCAGGTCGCAATCATGAAACTACCTGCCTTTTGCGGCAGTAGAAGTTGCTCATAGGCACAGATCTAGGATCAGATCACCCTCCCTCAACCCCGACCTTAACCATTAGACTGGGGTGTGCAAAACTGACCTTAGATCAGTGTATCCAGACTATATAACGGGAAATAGATGTATTATCAGGCGTGGGACTCGGGCAGCAGGTATATAAGCGCTTCCTGGATCTCTTTTAGCCTATATGGGCAATGTATCATCATATTTCTCCCAGGAGTGTTTTTACAGCAGAGTGTGTGTGTCGCGCTGTGCAGTTGCGAACAGATCGGAACGCAGAGGCACCTGTTGCTATTCGTCATTGCCACTGTAGCACGGAGTGGGACAGGATAGCCTTCTCTCCTTCTCTTTCTCTCTCTCTCTCTCTCTCTCTCTCTCTCCCTCTTCCTCTCCCTCTCTCTCTCTTTCCCTCACACACACACACACACACACACACACTGACGGGGATTTAGGCTACACAGACACACACTGACGGGGATTTAGGCTACTGTGTGTGTGAAGCAGCTATTCCTTAATCTTTGATCTTCTGGATAAACCCTCGGGTAGGCTCGAGGTAATCTACTGTAATTCAGTGTCCTAGTTGAACAACTTTACGTTATCTTTTTTCCAGCCCCGGGGACTGTGGGGTTAGTGTTAGACTGTGTGCTGCTATTTCGGATTGATTGACATCTCTCCTCCTTTTGAGTAGCCAACGTGTATATGTCTTTCTTTTGACTTTGTGGTTTGGATACTTTTGTCTGTGTTCAGCACAGTCACACCAATGCGCATCATCATGGCGAAAGGGGAGTTTTGGGCCGCGGATGTCTGTGATCGTTCCTTCGGACTGAAACTCCTGTCCTACCTGGGATAGGTAGCCTAACCTAACCTGGTTCCAGGTTCGAGGAACTTCAGACTTTCATCGGACTCTAGATTTTTCACACGGACATTCTATAGAATGGAGTGGGAGCTGAGACCGCGGCTTTGTTTCCTAACGAAAGGGCCACGCGGGTACGGCTTTCACCTTCACGGCGAACGGAATAAAGGCGGACAGTTCATACGGAAAGTGGAACCCGGTTCGTCCGCGGAGCTTTCGGGGCTGCGCGCGGGGGACCGGGTCGTGGAAGTGAACGGGGAAAACGTGGAAGACGAGACGCACTATCAAGTGAGTGCTCTCTCTCTCTAAATTCAATTTCAATTCAAACGGCTTCATTGGCATGGGAAACATATGTTTACATTGCCAAAGCAAGTGAAATAGATGAACAAAAGTGAAATAATCAGAAATGAACAGTAAACATTACACTCACAGAAGTTCCAAACGAATAAAGACATTACAAATGTCATATTATGTCTATATACAGTGTTGTAATGATGTACAAATGGTTAAAGTACAAAAGGGAAAATAAATCAACATAAATATGGGTTTTATTTACAATGATGTTTGTGCTTCACTTGTTGCCCTTTTCTTGTGGCAGAAAGTACAGGAAGTGCAGCTCAGTTTCCACCTCATTTTGTGGGCAGTGAGCACATAGCCTGTCTTCTCTTGAGAGCCAGGTCTGCCTACAGCGGCCTTTTTCAATAGCAAGGCTATACTCACTGAGTCTGTACATAGTCAAAGCTTTCCTTAAGTTTGGGTCAGTCACAGTGGTCAGGTATACTCTCTCTTTTGTCTCTCTTTCTCTCTCTGTGTGTGTGTGTGTGTCCGTTTGAGTGTGTGTGTGTGTGTGTGTGTGTGTGTGTGTGTGTGTGTGTGTGTGTGTGTGTGTGTGTGTGTGTGTGTGTGTGTGTGTGTGTGTGTGAGTGAGTGAGTGAGTGAGTGCGACTCGAGTGTGTGTGTCCGTTTCAGTGTGTGTGTGTGTGTGTGTGTCCGTTTGAGTGTGTGTGTGTGTGTGTGTGTGTGTGTGTGTGTGTGTGTGTGTGTGTGTGTGTGTGTGAGTGGGACTCGTGTGTGTGTGTGCGTTTGAGTGTGTGTGTCGGTTTGAGTGTGTGTGTCCGTGTGTGTGTGTGTGTGTGTGTGTGTGTGTGTGTGTGTGTGTGAGTGCGACTCGAGTGTGTGTGTCCGTTTGAGTGTGTGTGTGTGTGTGTGTCCGTTTGAGTGTGTGTGTGTGTGTGTGTGTGTGTGTGTGAGTGCGACTCGAGTGTGTGTGTCCGTTTGAGTGTGTGTGTGTCCGTTTGAGTGTGTTACAGTATGCGTGTGAACCACAGACAAGAGGTTACCTTCTACCTGTTTGCCCATTTAAGATTTAGATGTGATTAGATCCCATTTAGCCGACGTCAACGGTGACATGTAGTTTTCCCGGTGTCCGACACATAACGAAAAATACATTACAGACGAACTTCCCGTAGCCTTAGGGGATGGACAGTGAACTGGGTCAAATGAGCCCTTATTGTCATGAGAATCAATGGAAGGTATTGTGGAGCTGGAACTATGTGTGTTAAAAACAAACTCAGGTCTTTGAAACTGGGTTGAGGTTGTCACACCAACAGCTATTTGCCATAGATGTGGTCGGATCACCTTTTAAACCTTTAACTACCCCTGTCTCCAGCAGGGTTGGGGTCAAATCCAGTTCAATTCCAGCCCATTCAGGAAGTAGTCTACACTGAAATTCTAATTCTCTTCAATGAGGAAAATTTGGACTTGGAATTTGGTTTACTTTTAATTTAAATGGAATTGACAGCCCTACTCTCCATGTTAACCTATTACTCTCTCTCTCTCTCTCTCTCTCTCTCCAGTCTTCCTTGTCCTCTGCCACCATCCCTCTGTTGGCTCTGTCATTATTCCTCACCTCGTCTAAAATATCTTCTCTCATCCTCTTTTTCATCTCTCTCTTCTTCTTCTTTCCTCTCCATAGTTTTTCATCTCTCTCTCTTCTTCTTCTTTCCTCTCCATAGTTTTTCATCTCTCTCTCTTCTTCTTCTTTCCTCTACATAGTTTTTCATCTCTCTCTCTTCTTCTTCTTTCCTCTCCATAGTTTTTCATCTCTCTCTTCTTCTTCTTTCCTCTCCATAGTTTTTCATCTCTCACAATTTGTGCTTTATTGACATGACTATGAACGGACCAACAAAAATGTGATAGCAGTTAATAATTTACCCCCCTCTCTCTTTTTCTCCCTATATCTCTCCTCTCTCCCCTCCTCCCCCTCTCTCTTTTTCTCCCTATATCTCTCCTCTCTCCCCTCCTCCCCCTCTCCCCTCCTCTCTCTCAATTCAATTCAATTCAAGGGGCTTTATTGGCATGGGAAACGTGTTAACGTTGCCAAAGCAAGTGAGGTAGATAATATACAAAAGTGAAATAAACAATAAAAATGAACAGTAAACATTACACTCACAGAAGTTCCAAACGAATAAAGACATTACAAATGTCATATTATATATATATATACAGTGTTGTAATGATGTACAAATGGTTAAAGTACTAAAGGGAAAATAAATAAGCATAAATATAGGTTGTATTTACAATGGTGTTTGTTCTTCACTGGTTGCCCTTTTCTTGTGGCAACAGGTCACAAATCTTGCTGCTGTGATGGCACACTGTGGAATTTCACCCAGTAGATATGAGAGTTTATCAGAATTGTTTAAAAAAAAAAAAATCTTTGTGGATCTGTGTAATCTGAGGGAAATATGTATCTCTAATATGGTCATACATTGGGCAGGAGGTTAGGAAGTACAGCTTAAGTTTGGGTCAGTCACGGTGGTCAGGTATTCTGCCGCTGTGTACTCTCTGTTTAGAGCCAAATAGCATTCTAGTTTGCTCTGGTTTTTTTGTTAATTCTTTCCAATATGTCAAGTAATTATCTTTTTGTTTTCTCATGATTTGGTTGGGTCTATTGGGTTGCTGTCTCTATCGCCCTCTTCCCCCTAGGTAGTGTTTTCTCATGGTTTGGTTGGGTCTAATTGTGTTGCTGTCTCTATCGCCCTCTTCCCCCTAGGTAGTGTTTTCTCGTGGTTTGGTTTGGTCTAATTGGGTTGCTGTCTCTATCGCCCTCTTCCCCCTAGGTAGTGTTTTCTCGTGGTTTGGTTTGGTCTATTTGGGTTGCTGTCTCTATCGCCCTCTTCCCCCTAGGTAGTGTTTTCTCGTGGTTTGGTTGGGTCTAATTGTGTTGCTGTCTCTATCGCCCTCTTCCCCCTAGGTAGTGTTTTCTCGTGGTTTGGTTGGGTCTAATTGTGTTGCTGTCTCTATCGCCCTCTTCCCCCTAGGTAGTGTTTTCTTGTGGTTTGGTTGGGTCTAATTGTGTTGCTGTCTCTATCGCCCTCTTCCCCCTAGGTAGTGTTTTCTCGTGGTTTGGTTGGGTCTAATTGTGTTGCTGTCTCTATCGCCCTCTTCCCCCTAGGTAGTGCATCGTATCAGAACAGTGGAGCATCGCACCAGGTTGCTGGTCATCGACAAAGAGACAGATGATTACCTGCGTAGTCACGGGCTGGCCTGCACAGAGGACCTCGCCGTTGAGATGGGCAATCTCTCTCCCCGGCCCTCCCACTTCACTTCCCCCTCAGCCTCCCCTGTAGCCCAGGGGGAAGTCCTCTCACCCTCACCCTCACCCATACACATCCTCACTAAAGCAGTCAAACACACCTCTGCCTCACCCAGAAGGACGGATACACGATCGCCGACGTCAAGCCTGATGATTGGCACCAAGAAAAGG